>NC_133658.1:706162540-706462540 GCF_037893015.1 Macrotis lagotis | reverse complement strand
CGCTCTCCCATTCTGTATATATTTGTTCTGATTCTGTCGCTTCTTCTGTCCACCATCTGCAAACTTGCACAATAAAGGTTCTGCAGGAGCTAAGGAAATGGGGAAAGCAAACTCTAAAATCAAAATTCTATACCAGTGCCTGAATGGAATATGAAAAATTAATGGGTTTTCTTTTTTGGGGGGGAGGGGGCTAGGTGTGGGAGTGAAGAATGAAATCATTTATCAATGAAAAATACATTATAAAACAATACTATTCCTGGACTATGAGATAACAACTCAAAGTCTCAAAAAGGTCATAAAATTTGAGTATGAAGGGGGTCATACTAGGGGCCATCTAATATAGCCCCTTCATTCCACAGAGGAGGAGTCTGAGGATCAAGGAAATCACAAGCAGTTTCCCCAAGGTCAAAACAAATAGCAAGCCTCTTAAGTGGGATTTGAGGTCAGAAGGAGAAAATTTACTATTGTATTACTTTGAGATATGTGAATAGGATTAATTAGTATTTCCCCTGCTCACATCCACTGCAGGGGATCGAATACTGGGCCTGGAGTTAGGAAGGCCTAAGTTCAAATTCAACCTCAGACATTTCCCAGCTATGTGGATTGTCACTATCACTATTTGCCTCAGTTTCCTCAACTGTAAACTGGGGATAACAACAGCCACCTACCTCCCATATTGTTGTAAGGGTCAAATGAGATAAAATTTATGAAGTACCAGACACATAGTAGGTTCTTAATAAATGCTGCTACTTCTATGTTTATAACTGTTTTTCCATAGCCATGAAGATAGTAGTTGATTCCTGAATGCTCTGTCTCTTTCTGTGTATTTCTAATTAGTACATTGAGGGGAATCACATGCTTCTTCTGTCTGGTTCCCACATTCTGTGCTTTGTCTCCTAGAGTAACATGATTACTACTTTCATGTGCTGTTTCAAAGTCAAATAACCATAAAGAGAAAAATATTACTTGCGGAAAATTTACTCCTTTCCCCTTTGTCTCTTATTATCCTAATTTATTCCCTATTTTGTATCATTGCTAGTGCTCAGCCTCTACCCACCCACTAATCATAGGGTGGAAGCTGTGGTATGACCTGCCTTAGAATATTACCCTGCCAACACACACAGACACACACAGACATATACACAGACACAGATGGACACACACACACACACACACACACACAAACACACCACACACACACACTCTCACACTCTCTCCAAACCCAAAAACAACTAGAAAAATAAAAACCACCCAACCTCAAAGAACCTGTAATTCCTTCCCTATGAGCTGTTCGAGCTGTTGTGTGACACTCCTTTCTCTTTTAATCAGTCGGCAACACCCTTATGGGGCATGTTGGGATGTGAACCTGAGGTAGTTTCTGAATGAGAACTGCACTCGTAGCATGGGGAGGCGAGTATAAATCATAACCTTAGATGTTTGGCAAGAATATCAGCATAGTCATTCACTCTCTTTTTGACAAAAGGGCTCTTTGTTTCTCTCCTGTCTCCACTCCCCTAAGCTTTCCAGCCTAAGGAATGCCCATTTAAAGACAACCTGGGTGTGGTGGAAGATGGGAATTGGGCCAAAACTCAGAAGGTGAATGAAGTACCCTCTTTGTTTTTTCAGCACAAGTTTGGATTTTCAGAAATCATCAGATTTTTGCAACAATGATTAAAGGCATGGCAAATGGACTCAATGGAGGAAAAGAAGGGCAAGTCATATTAAAGCCCCTAAAAACTTGGCTCCCTTCCTACCTTTCCAGTCTTCTTTCACTTCACTTTACTCCATATACTCTTACTATCCATTGACACTGGTCTCCTAGCTGTTCCTCGAACAAAACCCTCATCTCTTGACTCCATGAATTTTTCCTCATGTTCCCCATCTCTGGAATAGTCTCCTTTCTCATTCCTGCCTCCTGACTTCTTTTATTTCATTTAAGTTCCCACTAACTGGAGCAGCTGAGTGCAATAGTTAGAGCACTGGCACTGGAGTTAGGAGGACCTGAGTTCAAACTCTGTCTCAGATATTTAATAATTACCTAGTTGTGTGATCTCGAGCAAGTCACAACCCTACCACCTTGCATAAACAAAATTACTACTACTACTACTACTACTACTACTACTACTACTACTACTACTACTACTCCTACTACTACTACTACTGTTTCTGCTAACTAAACATAACCTCTTGTTAGAGGACTTTCCCAGTCTCCCTTAAGGCTACTGCCTTTCCTCTAATATTTTCCCTGTACATATCTTCCATATACATAGATATTTCCATGTTGTCTCCCCCACTAGAATAAGATTTCCTTGACAGTAGAGACAGTTCTTAGATTTTTCTCTTTGTTCAACATTTAGGATAGACCCTGGGACATTATAGGCATGAGTGCCCATAAATGCTTGTTGAAATATCTTGAAATGTTCACCTATATTCTTTTAATATTATCATTGAATCACATTAAATAAGGTGAAACAAGAGAATATGATCCAATAGAAATATGGCTTATTGCTTGATACATATGTTTAAGGAATAAATATTGAGATAACTTAATGATGCTTTTCCAGTTCCAAATTGTTAGGTACTGATTTTCACCTCTTGTCTTCCTTGTCTCCCATGCAGTTTATTTATAAGTGTGTGCATCTACTTATCAAGAATGTTTGAGAGCTTTCAGAGAAATGACTGGAGGGGGAAAAATCAATGTCCCTGAGATTGAGAGAATTAAAATCGCATTTGATATACCCTCTTCAAAGGGCAGATCATCCACATTTTTTTAAAAAATGATCTTGTATGACATTTGATGTTAAATTTGTCCTACATACAATCTGGCTGATGTTACCTTTTGGAGAAGAGGTGTGAGAAGTTTTGATGACTGATATTACTTCTCATTCAATCAATCAATCAAAAAGTTTATCATTTGCAGCAGATATAGGGATATGCATTGGGGATACAAAGGAAAAGCAAAAATCAATTCTGAAATCAAGGCGTTTACATTTTACTCTATGAGACAACATGTGCATGTGTATGTATACAAATAAAGTGAGTGATTAACCTAGACAGAAAAGAAACCAGCATATGGGGAGGAGGGCAGAAGTAGGAAGACAGTATTTGATCTGAGCCTTGAACGAAATTACTGATTCTAAGGGGCAGCTAGGTGGCGCAGTGGATAAAGCACTGGCCTTGGAGTCAGGAGTACCTGGGTTCAAATCCGGTCTCAGACACTTAATAATTACCTAGCTGTGTGGCCTTGGGCAAGCCACTTAACCCCATTTGCCTTGCAAAAAAAAAAAAAAAAGAAAGGGAAATTACTGATTCTAAAATGTAGAAGTAAAGAGGTAGGGCATATTGGAGAAGGTCTGTTGGTGCTAAGGTTCAAACAGGAGATGGTGCATTGTATATGAAGAACAGCAAGCAGGTCAGTATAGTTGGACCATGGGAAGCTAAGTGATTCAGCACTAAGGCTGGGAATCAGGAAGACCTATCTTCCTGACTTCAGATCCAGCCTCAGACAAAGCTGTGTAATGCCAGGCAGGTAACTTTGCCCAGTTTGCCTCAATTTCCTCATATATAACATGAACAGGAGAAGCAAATGGCAAACTACTCCAGGATCTTTGCCAAGAAAATTCCAGATGGGGCCAGGAAGAGTTGATCATAACTGACACTGCTTATCAAGAAGTTGGGCCACAGACTGGGTGAAGGGGAATGATATGTATGAAGATTAAAAATAAAGAAAAGACTAGATTGCAAAGAATTTTAAATGCCAAACAAAGGATTTTATATTTACAGTAAGAGCTAATAAGGAGTCACTGGAATTTATTGAGTAAGGAGGCAACATGCATAGACTTCCACTTGAGGAAAATCACTTTGGTCTCCTTGCCTCTACTTTCTATCACAATCATCCTTACATAGTTGTCAATAAAGAAGTTATTGTAACAGTCCAGGCCAGAAGTATTAAAGACATGACTTAGAGAGGTGGTGGTATGAACAGAGAGAAGAGAACAAATAAGAGAATTAAGGTAAGATGTGCCAAATTTTTGGAAGAGAATTTGCAGGTAAGAGAGTGGGAGGAGGAGTAGTGCATAAATGAAGATGTCTACATGGTTTCAAATTGGAGTAACTAAAAAAATGGTTGTGACTTCCTAGTGAAGTTCATAAGATCAGTGGGTTTGCGTGGGAAAATAATATTTTGTATGTGCTGAATCTGAGATGCCTATGGCTATTCAAAATGTCTAATAACAATTAGAAATGCAAAACTGACATTCGGGAGAGATAAAGGAGTCATATATAGATATAGGAGTCATCTTCATAAAGATATTGACAAAACTGTTGAAAGCTAACAAAATTACCACACAAGAATATAGAAAGGAGAAATGGCCAGGCAGGTAGGAAATGTATAAAATTATACTTGGCAATGTCAAAGAATTGTCTTGGACTTGGATTTGAAAAGATCTTGCAATATTTCTTCCTGAATCAAATTTTTTTTTTAAAAAATATGATTTTAAGGAGTTTAGTTGGCCCAGTTAATAGCGCAAAATTTCTAGTTTTTCCTCACAGACATGACCTAATCTGGAAAAAACAAGAAACACTGTTTGACTGTTCCAAGACATCCAATGCATGTCAGCCAAATTGGGTTGGAGTTGCAACCTAGTTAAAACCATGTCTTACGTTGATTCAGTTTAACATGTAAATATGTTATATACACACACATATGTATAAGCTTAACACTGTTTAGAACCATCTTCTATAAAGGGACCTTTAAATTGATATGAGATACTAAATTCAAACACTGAAAATGGAACAACTATGAAATGTAATCTGATAATCATATATCAGGATTTGATCACCTCAGATGCATATAACTGTTATAAATTTGTATTTTTAATATTTGTCTTGTATTTTTTTCCTCATTTCATTAATAACCACTAGTTAGTTTTTAACTTTCTATCAAAAATTATGCTATTTTAAAAGCCCACTAAATGAACTCATGTTGTGATGAAATCATTTTGAAGATTTATACCATGCATATATTCTTTTTGTGAATAAAATATTTCTTTTTTTAATTAAAGATTTTGAGTTTTTGAGTTTTACAATTTTCCCCCAATGAATAAAGTATTTCTTAATAATTTTCATTCACTTAAGACTGTATTTAATCATGGAACAAGTAAGTCAAGTACCAATAAAGTCCAAACCAAAGAAAAAGGTTAACATGACTAAGCTCTTATAAATGACATTTACAAATCAATATTTTAATAGAAGTAGATAGCACAAGATATATTTTAATATTCTTAAAATAATTTAATTTATCCTTGTGATTCAAAGCTATCTCTAAAATATTTTTTTTTCCCATTCCAAAGACGAGTTAAACACACTACACATTGCCAGGTGTTTTATATCTTAGAAAAAATCAAAAATAACTTATTTTGAAATGCCATAACCAATAAAAATAATCATTAAATAGTAAAAAATAAAATGTAAGCATGTAAATCCATTTGCTTCAGGAAAATAGCTGCCCTTTAGTCCATCTAAAATACTCCTTTTGTTTGGCAAGGCAATGGGGTTAAGTGACTTGCCCAAGGTCACACAGCTAATCAAGGATTAAGTGTCTGAGGCCAGATCTCAAGTAAGGTTCTCCTGACTCCTGGGTCAGTGTTCTATCCATTGTGCCACCTCGCTACCCCAATGATTTTCTTTTTATAAAATTAGTTTTATATTGTATATTTCTGATTTTCAAGCATTCTTGTACACTGGGTCCTATGGAAGCAGGGTTGATCATAACTTTTAAGTCTTCTTTTAAATTTTTCGTTTTTCTGGTTCTGCTGATTTTACTCTCCAACAGTTTATACAAATCTTTCCACAGTTCTCTCAATCAAATACCAGCCCTCATTTTTAAAAACACATTTGGATGCCCTTACATTCATGCCACAATTTGTTCAAGTTTTCATCAATTAACAGATATTTTAGTTTCTAGGTTTGTTTTCATGTCTTACTGCTCTATTTGGGAAACTGTTAGGCATGAGAAACTTTATTTCCCTGAAAGTTCTTTAAGTCTCATTTATTTTTAAATAGCTTACATCATGCATTCCAGGAACACAAATAATATGGAGATTTCTTGTAGCAATTCTACACTTTTAGGTAGCAGATAGACATAATTTATATGAATTTTATTTCTAGAGAGGTGAAAAGTTTAGTGTGAATGATTTGATTTAATTTTATGAGAAAAAATGGTTTGCAATGGTTTTTAAATAATTATGTTTCATATGAGTAAGAACATCCTTACCTTACCAAACTGGGATGGGCAGTTTCCTAATCTTAATATTCTCTGTAAACTACATAGAAGAAGCCCTGGATCAAAGGAACTGAGAGAATCCAATTTAAGGCATACACTGGAATAGGCAGAAAAATCAGTTCAAAAGGGGGCTTTCCTCTTTGTTGGTATTTCACACCCCTACAAAGGGTACTTACTCAATATTAAGGAAATTTTACAATTTTCATTTATTTACATGTACTCCTGTAAACAAACAGTAAGGCAGAGATCTGTCCCCCTCTAAAATCTAAATAAAAATCATTCATATTATGTTCTATACTACTCAACATAGAGTTCAAATAAATGAAGTCTGTTGGCTACCTCAAAAGGTATTTTTTAATGGTTTTAATTAAATTTAATATATAAAATAAAATCCAAATGTTTCTGATGATGAATGGCACTTTATTGCTTTGCTTCCATTTTTGCTAAGATGAATGCTAGCAAGAATGCTGTCGGAAAATAAAAAGTAAGACAGATTACAAACAAACAATGTATTATAATGTACATAGTCTGACTGTAAAGTGAGGAGACATTTATTTACTGGAAACAAGCACATTTTGTTCCCAACTTAAAGGCATCCTACCAAATGGTCACTTTGGGAGGTAAAAAGGTTTATTCCAATAAAATTATCCATTGTTGAAAACATTTTTGGAAGAACTCTTTTGGAACACATTCCAGAGCCACAGAAGCAAATCAATCACAATACTATATTGCCCCATATCATTTATGCCTCAAGATCACAGGATCATAGATTTCTAGCATTAGAACTAGTCTTAGGGATCATTTATTCATCTCATCTTATCAAAGATGAAGAAACTGAGCTTCTCCTTCTTTTCCAACAAAGGTCATGCAAGAAACAAATGGTAGCGCTGGGATTCAAGTTCCAATGCTCCAAATACAAAACCAGCTCTTTTTTGACTAAGCTGTACTGCCAACCCTTACACTGTGATGACATCACACAGTTGGTTCATCTACTTTATTCATCAGGCTTGGCTCTGCAAAAATCAAATGATTCTTAAGGTATAAAATTTGTCACGAGGGTATTCCTAAGAATATTGCTGTATTCCCTTTGGGAAATTCTAAAAGAAGACTCAAAATGTTACAAACAATGGAATTTTATTGGGGAAAACAATCTATATGCCTATAACATAGAATATATACAAAATAAATTTGGGAAGAGAAGGTCACTAGCATCTGGGGAATAAGGAAAGAACCTAACATGGTAAAAGTCACTTGGGGGCAGCTAGGTGATACAATGGCCCTGGTTGTCAGGAGGAACAGAGTTCAAATCTGGCCTCAGACACTTAATGATTTCCTAGCTGTGTGACCTTGGGCAGTCACTTAACCCTATTGCCTTAAATAAATTTAAAACTTTTTTAAAGGAGTCATTTGACCCGAGTTTTGAGGGGAAACTAAGAATTCTAACAGACAGAATTGAGGGGAGTGGCATTCTAGACAGGGGTGGGAGAACAGTCTTATACAAAGGAGAGAAGGGAGAATAATGAAAACGTCTTAAAAGGCAGGTCAGAACTCACTGTGAAAAGCTTGAAAAGTGCAACAGAAGAGTTTATGGGTAGATGTGGAGTTGTCAAGGGAGCTCTTTTGAGCAGAGAATGAAATGGCTAATCTTTAGTTTAGTTACATTGCTGTGTATAGAGGATGGCACAGAGAAGAGAGTTGAGAAAAACATTTAAGAGACTATTGCATTAAGAGACCACTGCACATCTTAAAAAAATATGAACTAATGCAGTGGTGGTCATGCAACTAGAGAAAAGGAGATGGATAAGAAAGAAATTGGGGAGGTAGAATTGATGCAAAACGACAAGTGACTGAACACAGTATATGAAGAAGTAAGAGTTGACATTCCAAACCTGGATGGCTAGAAATAGGCAGATCAATGAGATATTTTAAAAGCACCTTGGTGCCTTGGTACGTGTGTGTGTGTGTGTGTGTGTGTGTGTGTGTGTGTGTGTGTGTGTATAAATAAATGCTTATTCTCTTTCCCTTTTATTCAGTGGGCTTGGGGATAAAGATAATGAACTTTCTTTTGGGCATGTTGAATTCGAGATGCCTACCAGACATCTAATGGAGTATCATGTAAAAATTAGATGGTGATGCAAGACTGGAATATAGTGATTTGCATGCAGTAGGTACTTAATAATTATCTGTTGTATGGAATTAAATTGAAAACATACTTTGGTTTATCAACTCTATATACTTTACTGTATAAAATTCACAGTAAGTTTGTTAACAATTTATGGATTTAAAAAAAAAAGATGGGTAAATTCTTGGTTTCCTTACCATATAACCAAGTATTTAAACTATCCAGAATACACTAGGCTATTAAATTTTACATAATGAAATGTTAACTATGTGTGATTTGAAGTCTCTAAGCTTCCTCCTCTCTCCAGGCCAATACTGTTCTGAAGGGTCTTAACCAAAAAAATAAACAGGAAGACTGGCTTTTGCAAATGACACTCTTGTGGGCTAGCTAAGTGATCTTAACTGATAGCCTCTAGAGATAGGTGGAAAAGGAAAACACTGAAACAATGAGTTAAAAAGAACAGAAAAAAAGTTCTGATGCAGAGAAAAATCTCCATAAACTGTTGAAAAGCTCCAAGCTGGACAACAGGGCAAAATGGAATAAAAACTCATAATAAGTGATTCATAGTAACTAAAACAGTTTACTACCTTGATAATATATAGAACTTACATTTCATTGTTTAGTAACTTCCTTTTCTCTTTCCTGTTTCAAGACTGCAAAACCTGAGAGCAGATGAGCACTTTATGAAGAGTAAAGGGTGCATCTTAGTCATGGTTTAGTTTTGGAAGCTTTTCTTTTCAATTTGGAATAAAATGTCATCTATTTTAAGATCAGAATTAAAGGATAATGTACCTTCTAAGCATAGAAGTGCAACCTTGGATATTTTGTTAAATGTCTCTGTTGTCTACCATAAAAACCAAGATAGTGATTATATGCTGTTGGTGCCTCTTGAGAGTAAGCTATGACGATCCAATCAGATTATTCTTCAGACTGTTCTGAATACAGTTTTGATGGTGATAAAGTTTTTCAAAACATTTTTGACTTATTTGGCACTAATGGGTGATGTCACATGGTAACATACTGAACAGTAAGTTACCCATGCTGTTAGCTGAAATGCTATAGCAAGTTTGACTTACTATAAATTTTCTCTTTTAATTGTCAGGTTACAAAAAATACCAGTTTTGATTAACTCCTGCAGCCTCATGATATGTTCTTCTGAAAATTCTATCCACTTATCTAAATCAAATTGTTCTGAGGACCTCTGAGTTCTTTCTTAGTGTAAGGGACTGATCATGTTGTGGTCGTGTCTCAAATCAGTGATTCTCAATGCTTTTTCCACTGGTAGATATTACAAGCTGAAGAAGATATTACTTAAAAACTCCTGTTTTCCAGCTCTGCAGTGTTTGATTCCACTCAACATTTTATAAAACTGAAACTTGTCTTTGATAAAAAGCTACTTTAGACTCCTATCATTTCAAAACTAATGCTCTGCAAAGCAACCATAATTAATACTTTCTTTCTGGCTATGTTTGTTCTTCTCAAAATGTCTCAATTACCACATTTTGTGGATATTTACTACATAACTAGCTTGCTCTATTTTTTCGTTTTCTTTTTGCATTCTGTGGACCACTATTTGACAATAAGGAATTACTTTTTATAAATTCCTACCCTAGGATCCATGAAATATATTCCCACTTCTACTTGTATAACATCATTTCCTGATCTCTTTTCATGCTGCCAGAGAGGTCTTGTTCTGTTTCCGATAACTGTGTTTAACCCCTTCTTTGTTTCAGTAAAAACTATGTTATTATAAATAGCATGACAAGTTGTGTTTTTTTTTTCTGGACAGATGTTCTTCCCCCCACACCTATTTTGTTTCAATTTAGCTTATTCTATCTTCTTTACCCACATGCAGTGTTTTCAACCCCAGTCAGCATTTAATATTGTCTAATATCCAATACAACATTTACTATTTATAAGAGTATTTCATTTCTGTAGTTTTCTGGAAGGTTCAGAAGTTTCACTTGTTTTACCTTTGTCAAGAGAGCCTTTTTGTTTGATTTACAGGACTTTTCTCTCTAGGGTTCTTTACTGATTTAATAAACTTAATAGCAATGCACCTTAACATAGCTACTTACTGAATAATGAAAATGCCAGCTTTATTTCAAAGTTATTGCCTTGGATCTTCTTTCAAAAAAAAAGAAAGGGGAAGGCAAAAAACAAATTCTTTAGTTTTATAGTAACACCTGCATCTTGCTTCCAAGATTTTTATGCTTTTAATAAAACCCTGCTCAGCGACTTACTGCATCTATCTGGCAGAACCTGATAGCAAAAGGGTGTAACTGGGCTTCTAAGAACTCAACTAAGGGTGGGTGTTTTTCATTATAATAACAATTGCTAACAGCTGCCCTATCATGAGCAGAGCCTGCAGGTGGCAGGGGGAAAACACCCAACAGTACCCTCTTTTGGAAAACCTTGTTTCTTTTTTAGTATATATTTCACTTATGAGGTAGGCAGTTGATTGTATACGAAAAAGTACAGAATTTGTATTCAAAAGACAGACTTGAAGACCTGTCTGGATTATTTATAAACTGTGGACAATTTATATGAACTTATGTGGATTTCATTTTCCTCCTCTCCAAAATGACAGATAACTTATGTTGTCTACTTCTCAGGGAGCATTGTAAGGATCAAATGAGATAATGTCTATATTAATTATAAAGAATTACCCTGAATAAACAACTTAATATTATTGTTTTGTATCATAGATCCTCTCCCTTTTTGGAAGCTTAATGACATCTATAGACGTCTTAAAATATTGGGGGTTTTTTGCTTACATTTATTATTAAAGGAAATGTTAAATTTCAATTAAAGGCTAGTGAAAAAAAAGACATCTTTGTCCAGCCAAGTTTACAGACTTCCTGAAATCTACTCAAGGTTACCTCTCCTTCTTCAAGGGTTACCTATGGACTCTACTTCTATAGAACCAATTTAAGATTAAAGTAATGCTTCATCTCAAGCACATACAATGGAGTTACATCTGCAAGTAACTTTAAAAAAATTCAAAGTTTATGAAGGAAGAACTCAGAAGAGGGCTACTGACCTCAAGATATAATCCAATTGTCCTAAATATTTTGAAATTGACCTACAAATCTTTTAACTGTAACTTTTCCTTTATAGTTTCCAAGCAATTCTATTTTACAAAAATGTAATGACAACGAAGACTGAGGCATTAAAGGAGCCAAATGGATAATAAAAATTCTTGAAAAACTTCCAGACTGTATGGAAATGTTAAAAACCAAAAACATTCATTCTAGCATAGCAATTATTTTCCCTTTCTGAAGTTATTTTTCTGGTTTTTGGCAAGATAATGCCCCAATTTGGCTGGTGTGTGAAGACAGGTCAGATGGAGGTAACAGGAATGTTTTATGAGGCCCATTTAAATGTGTACAAGTTCTACTTAGAAAAGTCAAAGGCAACCACAGAATTACCATAGGAGGCATACCTAAAACAAGGTAAATTCTGAGAGTCAGATTCTGCCTGTGGTCATTTATGCCATGCCACACTGGAATTCCACTATAATCCCCTCAAAGGCAAGCACAGAGTAGCAGGGGATACATACACAGGGTATTAGTATTGTACTGGGTAAAAAGTACCTTAATGAATATTTAGCCTCCTCTTTATGTGTTCTTTTCCTACCTTTATGACCTGTCCTCCCATAAAAAATCTTTTTTATCACCTCACACCTCTCAGATTGGCTAAGGTAAGAAAAAAAGGGAAAATGATCAATGTTGGAGAGGTTGTGGGAGGATTGGGACATTGATGCATTGCTGGTGGAGTTGTGAATGAATCCAATCTTTCTGGAGAGTAATAAGGAACTATGCCCAAAGAGCAATAAAAATGTTCTTTCCCTCTGACCAGCAATTCCAATTGTAGGTCTATATCTAGAAGAAATCATAAAAAAATGGGAAGAAGTCCTACATGTTCCAATATTCATATATTCACAGAAGCTCTTTTTGTAGTGGCAAAGAATTGGAAATTGAGGGGATGCTCATCAACTGGGAAAGGGCTAAACAAATAATAGTACATGAATACTATGGAATATTGTTGTTCTATAAGAAACTATAAATGGTCAGACTCTAGGGAAGCATGGAATGAGTTACAGGATCTGATGCTGAGGGAAGGGAGCAGAATGTATACATTAACCACAACACTGGAGATGATCAACCTTGATGGAAGCAGATCCTCTTAGCAGTTCAGAAAGCTGGGACAACCATATTAGACCAGTTATGGACAATGTTATCTCCATCCAGAGGAAGAAAAATAAATCGAAACAAAAACAAAAAAAAAAACCCTTCAGAATCTGATGAACACTTTATAAAAATTATCTCCTATGAATCTCTTTCCCTTAATCCTAATTCTTCAGACTGAAAATGACTAAACTGTAAACGTGTTTATCAAAAATATGTATGCACAATGGTAACCTGACTGCTGCTGAGGGGAGGGGGTGGGAAAGGAAGGTGGAAGGAAATTTTTTAACTTAAAAATATACATATTCATATGGATGAATGTTAAAAAAAAAAGTTTCCTTTTCCACCCCAGAGACTTATTTTTATTGTTTGTTTTTATGGTTATCTACAGGCTACATTAGTTCACAGGGATAACTCTGGTTAGACTTGGTGAAGGTTATGATAAACTGTATCAAACACAAAAATATATGTGCAAGTACCTTGTTATCTATAAGCACTATTTAAATGTAAAGTTTTAAAAATTATTATTGAAATCATGAACAGATGGGTATAAAGGAAACGTTAGACTATCACTGTTTTATGCAGTAGTGCAAAAAACACCAGAAAGCATTCTAAGGCATTCTAAGATCATTTTTAGACAAATCCCTGAATCTCAGCACCATCTTGGCTTATTTTGTCCTTCAACAGGTATCCTAATTTGAACTACTACTCTACATGGTTAACACTGCCTAACCCTAGTTTCTAAATTCATTTTGGGTAAAAAAAAATCATCACCATACTGTTTCCTTCTATCAATATTTTAATCTTCAAGTAATTTATAGTTGACAATGAAAATCTCTCTGAAGGATTCATCTGGTTCACCTTGAAATGTATAACATGAACTGTCAACTTGCTTAAAAGCTTTTAGCCTTTTCTTTACTACCTGATTCTTCTTCAGTCTTTTCACTACTATTCCCTTTGATACACTCACTCTATATTGAACCATTTACTTTTCTTGTACTAACCTTCATTGCCTATCTGTATGCCTTTATATACTGTTTGGGTCTCACGATAGGGTATTCTTCCTCCTCAACTCCACCTCTTGGAATCTCTGGTTCTTTCAAGATTCCACTCTAGCACCAACCTCCAGGACCTGGTGCCTTCCCATTCATGGTTACTTTGTCTCCCTTCTGTGTGCATATGCGCAAGCGTGTGTATGCAAGTGTATACGAATATATATAATGTAATTTTATGCAAATACACAAAGTAATCTGTTCTACATGCATGTATATGTATATATACATTTATGTTTTTATACAAATATACATACAAATTAATCTATTCTACATATGTGTATATGTATGTGCACACATGTCTCCCATAGAGATCTTTGCCCTGAATAAGCTTTCCTTTTGTTTTACTCTTGTTCTACTCCTAGCACTCAGCACATTTATCAAATTAAACATTTTAACAAAATGTTGTTGAATGATTGCTTATGTGAAGAGGGGGTGGCCCTATGAAAAAATAGAATATTAGTAACGGGGCTTATATTAATCATAGATATTTATAATAGAGTTTAAGATTATGAAACAGGATAAATTGTTTTAAACTTGGTAATTTGCAGTGATATTTTGGGGACTGTGGATACCACTAAATTAAAATGTTCCTTCCCTTCATTTAACTATATTCCTGATAGATTAGCAACATTAGAGATACCAAAGAAACAGACATACATTATTTGGTTATATGCCAATGACACATACTTACATTATTAAATATAACACCAATCGCTTTTCAGATAATTTTTGAGCATTTTTCACAAATGAAGATGATACCAGGTTCTGGGGTTGTGTAAGTAGAGCACCTATTCTAATAGGTTCTATTAAACTGAGAAGGCTTTATAGATGGGGGTACAATGACAGAATGTATCTGATGCTGGAGGGTCATTTATAAACTTGTGCAACCTTGGGAAAATTATTTAATCTCTTAAACCTCAGTTTCCTCATTTGTAAAATGAGAAGGGTTGATTTGCTGGGTCTTTTCAAGCTTTATGTGATCTTTTATCTTGGACAAGTAAGTAGTACAGATGGTTAATCTTATAGGTGTGATAAAATCAGATGAAGATTAACAGTCTGGATCGCCTTTGGGAAATAGAGAACTTTTCATCACAGTTCTAAGCAACTCCCTCATACAAAGTTATGTAGAGAACACTATAATCTCAGAAGAATTAGAATTGTGAGTGACTTGGAGGGCAACTGAAAAGACACACGTTAAGTATAAGGTAACTGTGGAACTTGACCAGTGATGATTTACAGGCATAAACTAACATATAAAGGGATATTCAGCAAATATAGGATTGGTAAAGAAGTGGGGTAGTCATGTCTTGTTAGTGAGAGACAAAAGATGAATGACTTGAATATTGTACTGCAGTCCATTGAATTTTAAAAGACCTAGAGGAAAGCCTCCCATAACAGGAAAATCGACAATGGAAAACACTGAAAGATGAGCAAAAAAAAAGAAAAAAAAACCCACATAAAAAAAGTGTTGATGGCTTGCAGCACACACCCCTGAAAAAAAAAAGTGACATGAATGAGACCTGCTGAAGTTTTATTTATGGAATTCGGGTATTCTTTTTCTAGCAGCTAGGTGGCAGAGGAGATAAATAGCTCTAGATTTGGAGTTAGCAAGACTGAACTTCAAATTCAACTTCAGATTCTCACTAGCTGTGTGACTGCAGGCAAGTCACTTCACCTTTCCCCCTTTGTTTGTCCAACTGTAAAATGGGTCTGATAATAGCACCTACTTCCCAGGGTAGCTATAAGGATCAAATGAGATTTTTGTCAAGTGCCTGGCACACAGATCCCAGGGCCTAGTAAGCACTTAACAAATGCTTGTTTTCTCCCCCCCCCCCCCCCAAAGGTCTATAACAATGCTTTATTGCAATGCAAAAAAATACTAGAATATAATATTCTTCAAGTTCCACAAGCTGTATAAATTTCTATTAGAGGTCTGAAGACAACCTGTTTATCTATGAGAGTCTAAATGGCTGAAATCATAGATCTTTTGATTTTTTGAAATATAGGTTCTGCATTAAATATCAAATAGTATATGTGTCTTTTTTTTTAAAGTTAATTCTAAGGGGAACACCTATCTACATTTAAGTTCCTTCAATCCCAGAGAAATTATAAGTGGTCTGAACACTAAGAATTCACATAACATGAGGTACACTTCCAGTAATAATGGGACTTGGAAAATTAAATTCCAGAATACAGCATTTAAGAAAAAACAGCACTGAAGACAGAAATACACCATTTGATTCTTTTTTTTTTTTTTTTTTTTGCCTTTTCTGGATCGTAAAAAGAATCCTTTGGGACAAAAAGTCCTTGCTTCAGGTGAAGAAAAATAGAAGTTACAAAAAGAACCTTCTAATTTTATGATTTCATAACCTCCAGGGTCAGAGTATTATAGTATGTTCTGCAGGGTCTTTGAAGAAAAATGTAGTTTGAACTGGTAGAGTAAATGGAAGATTTAAGTTAATCCATCCATCGATCAACAAACATTTAATAAATATCCTTCAGTGTTAAGCATTCTAGGGATAGAAAAGAAGTTAAAAAGACTTCTTACTTTTAAGGAGCTTACATTCAAATCGAGGAGACAAAACTAAGACATGAACAGATTGTGTGCTTTGCAAAACAGTATGCAATGAAGTACTAAGTTTTGTTTGGTGCAGATCATAACAGTCTGTAAGAGTTCAGAGGTTAGAGAATGGCTTGACTGTTTACAAAACATAGTTGCTGCTATTGAAATTTTTTTGGTGTACTTGCTATTATATGTACTGGTTGTCAATAATCCAGAAGCAATTTTCATCAGGTTTTGAAATTAATGTATTTTATGTTTATGCTTTAATCTATTTCTGTCTGATATTAGAGGAATTAATTTCTAATAAAGAATGAAATGACACTATGAAGACATGATTTAGGACAGAATGCAAAACTGTCCAGCTTCTTTACCCTAACCTAGGATCCAACTAGTCTCTGCCTACTCCACTCAGGGAACTGATAACTGTTTTCTGATTGCGATACAAAATATGATCCAAAACATCTCTGCTGAAACTCTTCCAGCTGTATGAACTTTAAGAGTAAGAGGAAAAACTTAAGAAAAAGAAATATGTCAGCAAAGAGCACGCTCAAGTAGAGAACTACAGGTGCTATCAATAAACACAATGGAGAACAAGCATTTATTAAATGACTACTTGTGTCATAATAAATGCAAAGGCAAGATCTGCTTAGATAAAGGAGAGTTTCAATTTAGTTTTAAGAGTTCAGAGGTTTAAAAAGCCAATAATTAAGAGGTTTTTAAACTTATATAGATGAAAAGTTAGGTATATTTTAGAAAAAAAAATTCCAGTTTTATAACCCAGGATTTGAGCCTTCTCTTTGGTCCTAGCCTTGGTAGGCTAATTTCAAAATGTGTAAAGTCAAATTTTTATTTTTTCTTTAAGTTCAAACACTGTTGATGGGGGACTATGTATAAGGTTGACTATATTTATTCATCTATTAATTAAAGCTTTTTATGACAGAATTCATTGAAAATATTAAAGACTGTTGAACACTGTTTAATATTTTATATTTTTAGGCTTGTACCTGTAGCCATAGAGTTCAACCAGAGTTGAACCACTGCAGTGATTTTCAAATTTCAGAGTTTCATGGCCAAGAGTGGTCTGTCATTTAGATATTCACAAATTATTTTCTTTCTGAAATGAAACTCATTTGAATGTTGAAATTTCTATTCAGCTGAAACCGGAGATTGGAGAGTTAGCAACATAAATACTGAGTAACAATTGACCATGAATATCTTGGAATGACTGCTCATTTCCATAACTTTTAGCCCAAAGTAATCTGAATCTCTTTTCCTCAATAGAGTTCAATGGCTCCCTACATACTTCACTGAAAATGGAAATAGGAATTTTTAAACGACTGTAAGAATTGTACTAATAAAATTAAGGTGGCCCAGAACTTCACTTTTTCAAAAGTTACTTAATCATAATCTTGAGTTTATCAAATATATCAGTATTTGCCTTTTTTAAAAAAGTATTTAATATTACTTAGCAGCAGCACATGATATGCCCAATAGAGGTTCTCTGTTCTTATTAAAAGTACATGCTGGGGATAGCTAGATGGCACATAGTTAAGAGCACTGGCTCTGGAGTCAGGAGAACCTGAGTTCAAATCTTACCTTAGACATTAATTACCTAACTGTGTCACTTAATCCCATTGCCTTGCAAAAACAAAACAAAAGCACTTGGGTAGAGGGAAAGGGAATCGGTTAAATGGCAACAATTCGTATATCTGACAGTGATATGACAATTAATAAAGTCTAGTCAGCTTCATGGAGAACATTACAAGAAAATTCTGAGACTACTTCACATTTGAATAATAAAGATTGTTATTAAACAAAAATAAAAAAAACACTCTATTGTTTCTTTTCTCTATTTCAGTCATTTTAGACCCCCAAATGACAAAGCAGTATGACAATTGCTATCAAAATATGCAATATAGAAGGCTTTTGAACTTTTCTTCCCATTAGTTAGAAATAAAAAAACTCTAAAGTAGAATTATATACCTAACACTTATATAGAGAGCACTTGTCAGACTTGCAAAGTACTCAACAATTATGTGAGGTAGGTGTCATTATTACCATTTTACAGGTGAAGAACTGAGGTATATAAAGGTTAACTGATTTCCCAAGAGCAGCAAAGTCCTCTGCTCTATCCATAATGCCACTAATAGATTCCATGTATTATATATATAGATAGTGTTGGCAGTAGTAAGGAATGAAAATAGAAATATGAGACTACTAAGCTATATTTTCGTTAATAAATCAGAAATAGTAACTGGATGTAAAAAAGTCTAATTGATAGGTCAAAACAAGCAACTTCAAAAATATATACCTAAAAGGCAGGTAGATACCACAGTGGATAGAGGACTGGCCTTGAGAGTCAAAAGGATAGGAGTTCAAATCCAGTCTCAGATACTTAACACTAATTAGCTGTGGTGACCCTGGGCAAATCTGCTAACTCTGACTGCCTTACATCCAGGGTCATCCTGATTCATATCTGACCACTGGACCCAGATGTCTCTGGAGGAAAAAAGTGAGGCAGGTGATAGTATAGGGCCCCCTCTCAAATCCAAATCACTTGTTTATCATGGCATCCCCTCGTTCAAATCAAATTCATATGCTTGTCATGGCATTGCCTCCATAGATGTCATTTCTTTGAAAATGAACAATAAGAGCAGCTGATGGCACAGTGGATACAGCACTTGTCCTGGAATCAGGGGGAAGTGAATTCAAATATGGCCTCAGACACTAAGTAATTACCTGGCTGTGTGACCTTAGGCAAGTCACTTAACCCCATTGCCTTATTAAAAGAAAAAAATGAAGGACAAATGCCATCATCACCTAAACTTATTTATTGCATTTCATGCAGAAGAACCTATATCAATGAAATGTATGGAAGTATAAAAGATATTGCTGATAAAATTTTAGGTAACATACCAGAAACTCCTGGGGGTGTCTTAATGAATTTTCCATTAAAATGACCAATAACAGCTTCACATTTTTCTGTTGATTCCATCCTATTAATATATAAATACAAAACACATAAATATTTAGATATTTTTTATTTTGTTTTGTGCAGATATATAAGTATAACTAGGCATACCCTGGTAAAATGTGACTCAATACAAAAATATTTAGTTTATTATTTTATAATTAAAAATATTAAAGACTATCAATGCTCATGTTTAACTACTTAAAAATAATTGCTGTTTCCAACTGATTAACCCAATGCACTTTTTTTTCCCTAAGGCAAATGGGGTTAAGTGGCTTGCCCAAGGCCACACAGCTAGGTAATTATTAAGTGTCTGAGACTGGATTTGAATCCAGGTACTCCTGACTCCAGGGCCGGTGCTTCATCCACTGCACCACCTAACTGCCCCAAAATGCACCCTGGCTAGGATGGCCGGGAGCTGGTAATAGCCAGGCCGGGCCCCCCCAGGCCACCCCAATGCACTGTTAAAGTAACAAATAATAAGCAAAAAATGTATTTTTAGTGCTAATTATATTTATTTTGTTTGAATTCTTTGAAAATTTATATATGTGTGTTAAAACTGGTATTAATTATTTTCAAACTTTTTACTCTCAGGATCCTTTTCTACTTATATAGCTTTTATTTATCATGTAGATTATATCTATCAATATTTACCATGCTAGAAAATTTAAATTTAAAAAATGGTAAATTCATTGCAACATAACTTTTTAAATTAAAACTTTTCTTAAAAATAGTGAGAAAGTGACATTATTTTTGCAAGTCTCTTTAATGTCTGGATCAATGGAGAACAGATGGATTCTCATATTGTTTCTGTATTTAATCTGATTCACTGTGTTGTTTTGGTTGAATAAAATGCAGTCTTAAAAATATGTAGTTAGAAAAGAGAGGATTATTTTAACAAGCAAATAACATCTTAGTATAATTATAGAAATACTTTTTTATCTCACAGATTCTCAAAAGGGTCTTGGGAACCTCCAGATCACATTAGTAGAACTTCTGGTCTATAATATGCCTTAGGGAAACTAAGCTCAGATAGACTAATTACGAGTTCAGCCACAGATGATTAACTGAGCAGCCACAGCAATTCTGGAAGGTCATCTATTAAGTTATATCTAGAGGTCTATCTGCATCGTTAGAGGAATTATGTTCACTGACCAAAATTAAAGCTCCACCTAATTCTGAATGATCTGTTGGCAAAGGCTCTACTAGTCCCATCAAAATATTTAAAGTTTTGCAATAGCATGTGTGAAGGGGCAGTTAGATGGCTCAGTAGATAGAGCAATGGCCCTGGAGTCAGAAGTACCTGAGTTCAAATTCGGCCTCAGACACTTAATAATTACCTAGTTGTGTGGCCTTGGGCAAACCACTTAACCCCACTGCCTTGCAAAAAACAAACAAACAAAAAAACAAACCTAAAAATAATAGTGTGTGTGAATCAGTGGGATGCATCCAATTTTTTTTCTGATTCCTTAATAATGCTATAGTAACTTTTCTGACCCTGAACCAATTAAAACTACCTGAGCAACATGAGCTAAGAAATCTGCACTGATTTCATCTCAATTACCAATAGCTTCAGTATTAGGCTTCAAGAAAGAAAGGAAGGAAGGAAGGAAGGAAGGAAGGAAGGAAGGAAGGAGGGAAGGAGGGAGGGAGGGAGGGAGGGAAGGAAGGATAGAAGGAAGGAGAAAAGGAGGGAAGGAAGGAGTAAGGGAAGGAGAGAAAGAAAGAAAGAAAGAAAAAGAAAGAAAGAAAGAAAGAAAGAAAGAAAGAGAAAGAAAGAGAAGAAAAATGGAGAACTTGTTTGCTATTTGATAGCTTTAGTATTTCCTTACACATTATAGAATTATATTTGATCTAAACTAAGCAAAAAGTCAAGTTTCTCATCTTAATAATTTTTCTTAAGCATTCTATTACATAAAGAATCAGTTTTACTTTGCTTTATTTTATTGAGGAATATTCCCAGACTGGAAATGCAGTGAACACTCATGGACTAGTCTATTACTGATCATGATGGGAGCTTTGACCAATTTCCAAACTGGGATGGTTCACCTCTCCTTAGAAAAATGAATGAAAACCTCACCCTTCCCAGTGGGGCTCACCATATCATTAATGGAGCCACTTGATTAGCTTTAGTCCACTGCAGCCCAGCACTCCTGAGCTAAAGCATACAGTAATCTCACTTTCCATAATAATAATAGGGATTATAGTTCTGTAGCAGTACACCTGACAAATATCAAATGTTTTATAAAAGTTAACAGAGGCAACAAGGAGTGCCAGACTTGTAGATCTAGGTTCCAAACCTACTGCTGAAACTTCCTAACTCTGTGAACATGATCAATTCCAACCTCTTTAGATGCTATATAAATGTTGGCCATTACACTGATGACAAATTTCTATCCACTAAAGGGAGAAAAAAATTATCTGAAGAGTGTGTGTGTGTGTGTGTGTGTGTGTGTGTGTGTGTGTGTGTGTGTGTGTGTGTGTTTGAGTGTATGTAAGTGTGTCATGATGATTATCTTTGTCACTGACACAACAATTAATGCTAGGAAATTTTTCCCTAGGGTTTCCCAAAATAGCCTTCGCAGATTTAAAAGTCCTATTGGGAAAATTTTAAATATCTGAGAACATACAAAAATATTTTAAAATCAAAATTAGTGCCCCATTGCATTTAGTCATACCTTTCCCTCTTTTTCTACTGCTTTTTTAGTTATTCCTTTGAAACATCCAAAAAGGTAATTATGTCCTTTAGGTACATAAAAATAGCTAGATCAATGAAACATAAAGAATGTGCCCCCCCCCCCCCAAAACATACTTACCTGGCAAAGCCAACACCACGACTTGTTCCACTGGAATCACGCAATATCCTTGTAGAGATTACTTGTCCAAATGGTTTGAGCATGTTTTCAAGTTCCTGCTCATCCATGGACAGTGGCAAATTAGAAATATACAGGTTTGTAGGATCTTGTTCCTGTTGCTGGAACAAAATAAAGTTACTCATTAATTTCTCAAGAGAAAAAGGTGTGAAATCAATGACCAAAATGATTTGCCATAATTATAATTATACTTCTCTGACCTCCATCCTATACACTACTGTCATTGTAATTTTCCTTAAATGTATGCCTGCCCAAGTCACTCTCCTACTTGATTAACTCCAATGGCTCCCTATTGTCATTGGATAAAGTTTAATTTTTTTACAGTTTTTGTAGCCCTTCTCAACCTGCTCCCCATCCATCTTTCCAAGCTCACTGAATAGTATGTCTCCAACTCTTATCCAAACCATTGGTTTTCTCTTTGTTCCTAATATAAGTTACTCCATCTCCCCTCTACATGCCTTTGCACTTGATATTTCCATCTTAAAATGTATTGCTCTTCAATTCTGCCAGTATTTTTTCTTCCTTCAAACTGAGCACATATAACATGTTTTCATACAGCCTTTCCTAATCTCCCTTCACTGTCCCATCCCCTCCAGGAGATAGTATTTATCAACTCAAACTGCCTTACTTTTAACTACTTTGCAATTATTTGTATTTATTCTTTTTATATTTATTTAGCAAGAAGCCATGTAATGTAGAAAACTGTCTGCAACTGGGCAAATCTGTATTCAAGTTTTACTAATGAAACATTAATGATTGTGTGACCTTGGGCAACTTATTTAACTTCTCATTAATCTAGGCATTATCAATCATGCCTAGGCCCATTTCTTCCATATTTATTTATGTTTTGATGATATTTATATATTTTTTTAGGTTTTTTTTTTTTGCAAGGCAAATGGGGTTAAGTGGCTTGCCCAAGGCCACACAGCAAAGTAATTGTATATAAAACTGCTAATCTTCTATGCACAACTCGCTATTCCTTTCTTTCTTTTTTTTTTTTAGGTTTTTTTGCAAGGCAAATGGGGTTAAGTGGCTTGCTCAAGACCACACAGCTAGGTAATTATTAAGTGTCTGAGCCCGGATTTGAACCCAGGTACTCCTGACTCCAAGGCTGGTGCTTTATCCACTACGCCACCTAGCCGCCCCCCCACCCCAATGATATTTATAGTTATAAAAGTGCTTGCTGTCTTCACATCAGACTATGAGCCCTGTTAGTAGGGATTGATTGCCTTGTTTTTTTGTGTTTATAACCTCAGCATCTAGTGCATAGTAGGTGTTGAGTGAAAAGTTTAGGTTGCCAAATTATGGATTCCCAAAAAGAGTGTTTTAAAACATGGACATTCACTCAGATAGGTCAGCTCTGATCACATATTACTGTCATTGTCTTGGCAACAATGAAAGGTAGAAAGTCTGAAAGGCATTGCTAATTTGGAGAGAACAGAAGGAAACTCTTCTATGATGTTTGCTCTATTTACCTAAAAATAGCCCAGCTCATTATATGCTATTTTTAGGTGAACAATTCCAGCATACAGTTGTGAGAGCTTTGTACATAACTGGCAATTATGCATAATTGTTTAATATTGAGAGTCACAGATTGTTTTTGAATCAGGTCATTTGGAGCCCCTAAGACTACACTTCTCTGATCTGACCATTTGGAATTTTTGTCATTTTCAAACCTTCTGGATTTTGATTAATTGCAGGTAAATGGGAAAGGGAATATTTGGAACAGATTTCATCACCAAGACCTAAACATCTCAGCCAAGTTGCACAAAATATTTGGCCAAAAATACTATGAAATAAGACTGAATCAAAACAGCAGACTGAAAGCTAAAGACAAATTATCACAGATGATCTTTTTCTTTCTTTGTAAAAGAAGAATCAGCAAAAACCAAAGACATAAAAATGAATCTTTTAAAAGACTGAAATTTCTATGAATATTCATTTTGGCACTGATATAAATCACCAGGGGAAAAAGTTTACATTAGATCAGCAATATTTCCTCAGAAATTTATACTTCACAATAAAAATTTTGGGATGCAGATAGTCTTCATGATTCTAGAATTAACTTATTCTTAGATTCTATTAGATAATTATACTTTTTATATATTGAAGAATGCAGCTTTTAATAAGCATGGTTAGTAAAACCTTTCAGTGATATTACAGGCCTTGGGCAATACTATCATACTCATAATAGTTTGCATTTCAAAATGTAGAATGCTTGGGAACATACAGTGAAAATGTATTCTGTATGCTTTCTAAGTCCAACTTTACAAAAATATTACTAGTTCTATGTTTATGCCAGTTTAAGTCTATTACTGTCAAGGGCGCCACCATACCCCCCCCCCAGTGCCCCAGGCTTACAATTCTAGACTCTTTACTATCTCTCAGCTCCTTCTTCATATTTAATCTCCTCTTCAAGGTTTCTGGATTTCACCTTTGCAACATCTCTCTAATATGCTCCTCTGAAAGGGCCACTTCCCATTATCTCATACTTGGACTATTGCAATAGCTGTCTGGAGGGTCTGGCTGCCACAAGTTTTCCCTAACTCTAGTCCATTCAGCCCTTAAAGTGATTTTCCTGATCATATCATTTCCCTGCTCAATAAGCTCTAATAGCTCGCTTTCACCTCTAAGATCAAATATGAAATGCTCTGCTTGGCCCTCATAATCCATCATAAACTAGGCTCAAACCTCACCCACTTTCCAGACTTCTTACACCTCAGTCCCCATCATGTCCTTGATGTTCAATGAACAAGAAACTCTCTGACTCAGCTCTGAGCCTTTTTACTGACTGTTCTCCCTGCCTAAAATCCTCTCTCGTCTCATGTCTGACTTCCTAGGTCCCAAATGAAATCTCTCCTTCTCCAAGTAGTCTTCCCCAATCCCTCTTAATCCTGGCCCTTCCTCTATCACCTATTTCCTATGATGCTGTGTTGTTGTTGGAAGACCACAATATCAGGGAGGTGATGCCATGACAAGCACATGAATTAGATTTGAGTGAGGGAGTACTGTGCTAAGTCACCACTCACTTTCTCCTCTAGAGCCATCTGGATCCAGTGACCAGATAGGAATCAGGTCAATTGAAGATGACTCTGGAATTGAGGAAATCAGGATTAAGAGACTTGTCCAAGGTCACACTGCTAGCGTCAAGTGTCTGAGGCTGGGATTTGAACTCAAGTGCTCTTAACTTCAGGACTGCTACTCTATTCACTCCAAGTGGCCCTGTTATACTGTCTATACTTTGTTTGTTTGTACATATTTGTTTATATAATCAACTAATCTTCCTTAGATGTGTCACAGAAAAGAATACGTAAATCAGTGAAGCTATTGGGAAAGACTTGTCAATTTACTTCTAGTCATAGAAAAGTACCCTGAAGTTGAAAGACTTCAAAGAGATGGGCATACCAGCTCATCTTACTTTGTTTCATGAAGAACTTGTATCCAGACCGAAAAGCAAATGTTAGAATTGAATATCTAAGAACTGCTTGAATTAAGATGGGAAAAGAAGTATGACAAGGCTTGTACACTGTCAGTTTTTTCCCCCCCCTTTAACTTCTATGTAGACTATATCATGCAAAATGCCAGACTCAATAAATCAAAAGCAGCAATTAAGGTTACCAGGAAATATCAATAATTTTAGATATGTAGATGATACCATTCTGATGGCAGAAAATGAGTTAAGCTCTGGATGAGGGTAGTAAAAGAGAACATAAAAATTGGCTTGAAGTTTAATATCAAAAAAACTAACACCTTGGCAACTGTTCTCATCATTTCCTGGCAACCAGAAGGAGAAAAAAAAATGGAAGAAATCTCCGATTTTACATTCTTGGGCTCAAAGATGACTGCAGACAGTGACTACAGGCATGAAATGAGGATTCTTGTTTCTTGCAAGGAAAGCTATGGCAAATAGCATACTAAAAAGCAGAGACATCACCTTTCTTACAAAAGGCCATATGGTCAAAGACAAGGCTTTTTCAGTAACAATTATATGGCTATGAAAGTTGGACTATAAGGAAAGCTGAGCACTGCAGAATTGATACTTTTGAATTGTGGTGCTAGAGAATTGTTTGAGAGTCCCTTGGACAGTAAGGAGATCAAATAGGTCAATATTTAAAGAAATTAGTTCAGACTATTCGCTGGAAGGTCAAATACTGAGAAGTTTAAATATTTTGGTCATGTAATAAAAGATAGAACTCATTGGAAAAGCCCCTGATGTTGAGAAAATAAAGGCAAAGTAAAAGAGGATGAAAGAGATTGAGATGGATAGTGTCGTGGAAGCATGAACATGAACCCAGACAGACTTCTGGCGGAGAATAGAAAGGCATGGTGTGCTATGAAAGACAACAACAAGAAGGTTTACCACTAATTCTATAGTAGGTATCTTGAAAGGTCAGATGATGGTCTTTCAAGCAAATAATAATTCTATTTCTCTCATCTTTCCCCTTCCCTCAACTTCCCTGCTAATACCTTCAGGAATTTTACTTCAGGAAATATGTGGAACAAACAGATGTATACATGGAATTGCACAGTGACTGCGAGTCTTTAATACAGAATCTAAAGATTTTGGATATGAGTCTTTGTTCTGTCTTTATACAAGCTATATGACCGTGGCAAAAATCGTATTATTCAGTTTCAGATTTTTCTTCTGTAAAATTAGGTGATGGGTGATCTTTAAGAACCTTTGTAACTTTTGAAAGCCATTGTATTTATGAACTCTAAAATCCTATGACTTCCAAATAAGTATTTTATGATTTTCATTTAACCAACCAACCAACCAAAACAGGATTCTCTCTCTAAATGAATAAATAGACTATAGTGGATCTTATGACCTGAGTCAGCCAACTGAGATTTACACTTTAAAGTACCCAATGTTTGGTGTAATTAAAGATGGAAGAAATGCATTGCAGTTCACATCCTAACCAAGGAATACTAAAATACTTGTTAGAATTCTATATGATATATATTTGCACATGCCACAATTTCTATGATGTAGTCTCCTCATCTCTGCATTGCAAAATTCTTGAATTTTAAAGACTGACTTCCATTTGGTTCAAGGTTCCCAATCCCTTTCAAGAAATTCTTATGTTTGTATCATCATCCAATCATCCAGTGTTCTTCAGGGAATCAAATATCCTGATGTGTCATATAAAAGAATTCATATTTTTAAAACCTTATAAATTCAAAATTTAAAATCACTGCAGAAAAATTCTGAGAATTTATCAGGTTTCTAAACTGTTTACTTCATGTAGGGTAAAGCACCTCTTCAAGCACTGAGGTCCATTAAACTAAGGAAAAAAAGGCAAATTATTTGCTGTCTCCACTGCACAGTGATAAATAGCCCTTCTCAGTCTGAAAACCCCATTTACAACTCTTTTTCTCAAATAATCATTTTCTGGCACTCTCTTCCTAAAAAATAATAAATTTAAAGGATCATCATTAATAACACCAGTCATTTTTAACATCTAATTTACCAAACTGTATTGATCAGTTTTTGAAAAAACCCAATTAGTAGTAATATTATTTTAAGTCACTTCAATTGCTTTAAATAGTCAAATTAACTGCAAAGGACATATGAAGAAAACTTCTATCTGCATTCAGAGAAAGAACTGATAAATAGAAGTATGTATAGAATAATATTTCATAGTATATACCCATTTGTGTCTAATGGTAGTCATCTCTAAGGTGGGGGAGGGGCAAAGGAAAAAAGAAATTTACATGATAATTTTATTATATATTTAAAGGAATACTAAGTTGTATACAATGGATTTGCAGTTTCATTTGCAAGCAACTATTTATTATACCATGTTATGAAAATGTGCATTTTATGCCATAAATTAATAAAATAATTTTTATTAGAAAAAAACAATTATAAACCACAAATATGCTTTTACTACATAGAAAATGATTTGAAACATAATGCTATCCTCTATTTTTATGGGTAGTGGGCAAAAATAGAAAGTATGTGAGGGCAAAGGATCCTTTCATGTCCTTAGACATGAGAAAGTTTCAACAGCTTCTTTATTAAGTAAAGAACTAGATTCCACATTGGCTATAAGAGAGGGAAACAAATGGGTACTAATGTTCACTTAAGTTGAAAAGTGGTGCTCAGAGGTGTAAAGCTCTCAGCCATCATCTGAAAGGAATTAACAATAACCTCCCTGTGTGTAGAACAGTTCCTAAAATGCAAGAAAAGGACTTGGCAGGATGATCAGACATCTGTTTTCTCTTGCACTGAATAGGGTCACCAACCAACAGATAGCCATTTAGGACCATGTGACTACATGCTGCTCACAGCATGGTGAATCTTCTCTTCAAAGAGGGATTAAAATCCCAGCTTGCTTTCCTATTTGGCTGTTCCATAGAGAAATCATTTTCAAGTTTACTATCAAACTGTCAACTAGAAAAATATCAAATGTGCCTTTAAATTGGGGATAATCTGTTGAAATTTAGAAATCCTAAATAGGTAATCATATATATATATATATATATATATATATACACACACACACACACACACACACACACACACACACACACACATACATACATATATATATATAAAATCAATGTCATTTTCATTTACATGGCTATCATTCACAGATGAAGCCTTTTTTGTTAGTTATCTCACTTTAATTTTTGTAGGTAACATAGTGAGAAGAGTAAAAGAAGGCTAAGAACTCAAGAGAGAGAGAAAAGGGATGCAATAATGATCTTTATCGAATTTGCCTTCCCGGTATTGTTCCCTCTTTGATTTCCTGCAGTCAAATTTTAATAGACAGCAAACTGGGGGAGGGGTGGGTGGAGTAGTGATGGAAAAAGAAACATCCAGCTCTGGGAATTCTAGAATGTGGCCTTTTGACCACCTTCCATCATTGGCTAAACTTCTTGGATTAAAATGGGCTATTAGAGGTTATAGATAGTCCTTTTTTTCCCCTCCCAGTTCTTAAAAAGTACAAATCTGCATTAACTGCTAGCTATTTGCTAAATTCAACAAATTAAATTCTGCAAAATTTATTGATTCTTTCTAATTGAAATCTGAACTTTTCTTTCTTTAAAAAAATGCATTTATTGATATTTTTGTTTTTACATCAACATTTCTCAATGTATCCCTTTTCCTAGAAAGTCATCCCAAAGAACAAAGAATACAGAAAAATACTTTGATGAAATTAATATGCCAAAAAAGTTTTGACATTATCTGAAGTTTTCTACATCCACATTTCCTCACCTCTGCCAAGAAGTTAAATTTCCACAAGCATTAGAGAAAATACCTTTCCCTTTTAATTAACTTCTCTGAATAGGAGAACCGATTGTGGCGTATTTACTATCCCTTCTAAAAGCTAGAGGTTTTGTTTTTTTAAAATAAACTTTCAGGGCAGCTAGGTGGTGCAGTGGATTAAACATCGATAGGTCCTGGAGTCAGGAGGACCTGATTTCCAATTCAGCCTCAAACACCTAGCTGTGTGACCTTGGGCAAGCCACTTAACCCCATTGCCTTGCAAAAATTAAAAAAACAGAAACTTTCTTATTCAGTTTTGAAAATCTATAGGGCATCATACTATTTCACACATACTATGCTGTGTCTACCGACATAATTCTCTCCAAAGCTACCTTCTTTTACCAGTGCAGGAAATAGTTGTCCTTGCTCATATTTAAATAGTTCACAGTCTAATAATGGAGGAGATAAGAAAAAAATTGTCTATGTAAAAACAAGATATCTAAAAGATTAATTGGAAATAACCATTAGAGCAGAAAGTCTTCTAGAAGGTAGGATTTTAGCTGCATCCAGAAGGCCAAGATAAGAAGGAAAAGATAATAAGTGTAAGTGAATGGAGTTGAGAGATGGAGTGACTGACTCACTGGAAGCACAGCAAAGAGGCCAGAATAAGATGGATGGCATAGGACATGGGAGTGAGTTAGGTTGAAAGTCAGGAAGGGGTTAGGCTATGAAGCACTTTGGAAGCCAAACAAGATAATTTATATATGTTTACTGAAGTGATAAAGAAATATTAGCCTTATTTTGCTCCTCTCACTAAGTTACACACAAAAATTAAAGTGAGATAACAAACAAAAAGGGCTTCATCTTTGAATGATAGTCATGTAACTGAAAATGACATTGATGGCATCTATTAACAGAAAAGCTCATATGGGCAGATGATTACCTCTTACGATTTCTGAATCTCATGAAATTATCATAATTGTTAAAAGTCCATTTGATATGTCTAATTGACAGACTGAGAGCAAACTTGAAAATGATTTCTCTTTAGACAGTTTGGGGCTGGGAGGGGGTGTGTGTGTGTGTGTATATATGTAAGAAATGATAAGATCTGTATTTTAGTAATATCAATTTAACAGGGGAATAGTAGAAAGATATTTGAGGTACGTAGACTCACTACCAGGCTACCACAATAATCTAGGCAGTAGATGTTAGCAGCCTGCATTTCCTATTTTAGGTCAAAACTCTGAGATGAAGCCCTTTGTTTTCTTAACCATTTGCTGGATTTGAAATAAAACATATAATTTTAATTTGCATTTATCTTGCTAACAAAACAATCTTTCATCTTTTTAGTACTTTTCATTTATTCTCTAAAAAAAGTCATCACACACACACACACACACACACACACACACACACACACACACACGGAGGTGATAGCCAAACCCCTCCTCTGGTCTCATCATGACTGCTTGAAGATAATTTCACCTATTCCTGACTATCTTCTGGCAGAGCCTGTACATTCCTGCCTGGATGGAGAGAAACCCCATTTAATTGTGTTCCTTCTACTGGTCTTCTTGCTTGGCCTTCTTTGTAGAGATAGAAGAAAAACACCATTGAAAACATCATTCCTTTGGCTCCCTCCACTGGTCTGCTTGCTGCATCTAAGAGGACTCTATCCTGAGGCCAAATCCTAAAGATGGTGATAACCTAACTGAACCCATTGGTGATTCTCACCTGATTATACCTTCCCTATGCTAGCTATTACCCCAACCCTGTTCTCTATTTCCCACTACCAGTTGCCCAGCAACCTAACCCCTCCACTGTTTGCCACTTTAAAGCTACCCTTCTCTTCCTCTGTGCTTTCTGGAATACTTGCTCCATGAGAAACAACTTTTCCATTTTATAGCTTTTTCTTTTCCATTTCCTTTGGCTTTCACTGAGACTGTGACATCCTGCTAATCTCAACTCCCTATGGCACAGCCATCCCTGCCAGCCCTGGTTATACTTTCACTTATTTTCCCTGACTGACTAGTCAAGTTGATGGAGCTGGAAGACTCCTTTCTCCCTACTGCTAACCCCAAGCTCATTCTTTATTACTCTTTCTATTTCTGAAGTTTATTCAGTCTATAAACCTCGTAATCATCAAAATTCTGATGGCTAATGTCTACTGACCTTCAGGATAATCGTTCTGTTACCTTGATTAATTCAATGACTGAATCACCTATTTCCTACTCTCTTACTATGGGACTTCAAGAAAGATAAAGATTAGATAGATATGGATGCATAGACAGAATGCACTCTTTCAAACATCTAACCTCCTAACTTACTTATTTCTTATGATCCTACCCTCTTACCCCCATCTGAGCTACACATGAGGATAGTCATATCGATTTTGCCACCACCCACAAATGCTGTTTCCACATTCAATAATCTGAAATTACCTTATTTGATCACAATCTACCTCTTCTTCATACAAACCCTAACTCTGTTGTTTATCTCCACTGTGACCTGCAATTCCTCAATCCAGTTCTTTCCTAGGCCATCATACCTACACTGGTTGTCCTCCCTTCCATTACCCATCTTGACCCCTCCTATCTTTTTCTCTAAGAACATCCTTTCACTAGTCTTATTTTGCCAAGCCTTGGGCCTTGGATTTCTATCACCATATGATGTCTTTGCTTCTACTTATATGTTGCTGAATGAAACTGGAAAAGCCCCCACAAAACCATACTGACTATTTACTACAGATTTCATAAAGTCAACTTGGACTTTCCATGAGGTAGGTAAATCCTCCAAATATCCCTGACTGATTCACTATCTTATAGTGTCCTTTCAAAATTTCCCCCCACCCTAGAAAAATTAAGATCACTCCCCCTGAATTCCCTCTTTTCCCTTTCTTATCTCATTCACTCAAATATCTTCTGCTACTATCTCTTCCTTCATTACTGCATCACATGAACAGGTAGCCTTTTCTGTCAAGGCAAGCCCCTCTACATACACAAGAAATCCAATTTCAGGACATTATCTCTAAAAGATGGTCCCTTCTATCACCCCCATACCTCCAGGTTATTACTAAACATCTCAAACCGGATATCCTGTTGTTTTGTTCTTCAGTAGTATCTGACTCTTTGTGACCAAGTGGCCGCTAATGAATCAATGATGTCCATGGGGTTTTCTTGACAAAGCCCCTGAAGTGGTTAGACATATTCTTCTCTGGTAGAGTAATGTGAAAAAGATTATGTGTCTTTCTGACTCCAGGCCCAGAGCTTTAGCCACTGAGCTACCAACTACTTCTTTCAGACATCTTAAACATAACATGTTTGAAATTAAAATCTTTCTCCTAAAACCCTTTTTTCTACACTTCACCATGACTGTTGAGGGCAATACCATCTTTCAAGATATCTAAGTTTGTAGGTGTCATCCTCTATTCCTCATTCTCAATCACTTTCTATATCTAATCTGTTGCCAAATCCTGATAATTTTGTTTCCCTAAGCCATGAAAAAGACCCAGTCAACATGACTGATATTCAAATACCTGTGGCTTCAGGGAGAGTCTTAGGTTATTTTAACATGTAACCCCTCCCCCATGTCATTCTTCTAGCATTTAAAATAACTTTGTGATTTTAATAATGAATGTTTTTAGAGTCATTTCTAAGAAACTTCATTTTTATCTACACTATGGTGATCTGAAGAGATTTGTAATTTGCAAAATCTTGGCAATTGCCAGATTATCAATATATATATTATAACAGCTATAGAAAAATGATGTGGGTAGAAACAATATTTCTTAGTCATTTTACAAAATCAAGCCTCTTAAATAGATCTTTGATAGCTTTCATGTCAATCATGGGAAAGAATGCATTCAAACTATATTATTGACAAGATATGATGTCACTTATTTCTAAAATACCTCTGAGAACTAATATTTATAATACTGTTTCACCAAATAACTCAGATGCTAAAATAAATATTTTAAAACACTTTGAAAAGGTGTTAAATAATCACAATAAGATTTTAATCTTAGAAACCACTTTTTTCCCCAAAAATACCACTAGAAAAATCATTCAACCTGCTGGACAAAAAAAAAATAGACTACAGATTACTCAACTTTCAAAATTTTCATTGTTTTTAAAGTGAAAATAAACATCACAGAAGTTAAAAATGAACCGAAATGAAGGTAGCCCCAACCCTGGGTTCTAGTTCCCATACTGCCACTTTCTTTGTGACTTAAATGTTTTAAAAAAATGTTGTGGGCAACTTATCTGTAAATGCTGCTCCCTCAGCCTCTGCTGGGATCAGTTCCTAAAGTATGTCAATTCTTTATTGCCCCAATTTCTCCAGTGTGTATGCATGGGCATGTGCATGGGCATGTGCATGCACATGTGTGCACATGCACACACACATGTTAGAGTCATCCTCTCTTAAGTCCTTTCCAGATAACTTATCTTTTAAACATGGAGTCCTGGGCTTTGATAAGCCACTCTATTCATTTATTCATTCAGTGGAGTAGTTCTCCACAGAAGATGCCCTAACTATATTTCATCACTTCAATAATGCCCTGTCTTCTACCTTCAAATTCCTCTCCTCCAAATACTTTACTGTTTCTGCCCTGGTTGCTAATCCTGAGCAACTACTATAAGTTACCTTATTCTGTTCCTACTCCTAAATGGACATATGAAAGCATATGCTCTCATTAAGTCTACTACAACTTTAAATTATTTAACTTCAAATAGTCTCTTGATGTCTTTTGGCAATAATTTTTTTTAGTCATAATTTATTGTTGTATATTTCCTAAAATTCTCACAAAGCTTCTCTTTCTAGGAAACCAGGTGATATAGTGGAGCAAATGCTGAGCCTGGAGATAGGAAGACTGAATTAAAATCTGACCTCAAACACTGATCCTGGACAATTATTTAACCTCCGTTTCCTCATCTGTAAAATGGGAGGGATAATAACACCTACCTCCCAGTTTTGAGGATCAGATGAGATATTTGTAAAGCCCTTAATGCAGTTTCTGATATACAGAAAGCATTATATAAATGTATCCCACGCTGCACACTGAGCATTCAACTCCTTTCCCACCCAATCTCTCTCAGCTGATGATCTCAGTTTTTACTTTACTAAAAAGATGAAGGTTTAGGGAAATTCCTTCAAACTTCTTTCAACTCTGTCCCCAACCATCTTTTCCTTCTTCCTTCTAATTTCAGAGTATCTGGACTTCTTTCCCTGTCATAGCTAAACCCACACTCATGATCCTATATTCCCTCTTGTCTCCTCCCAGGTCATAACTCATCTTCTCTTATTAGAAATCTCAGAACAGACAGCTGATCTAAGAACAAGTTAAAACTTACAGGGACTTAGAGTATTACTTAGTCTAACTCATTTTACAAATGAGGAAACTGAGACACACAGAGAAGACAAGAGAACTTGTCCTAAAGTCAAAGCCAGTAAGAGCCAGAGGACTTAGGTTCTCTGATTCCAAATACAATGACTGTAAAACTTCAAAAATCTCTTTAATATCTATTGTATTCATGCCCTTCCTTTACATTCTGACTGTAATTGCTCTAGATTTAATATATACAACTCCCTTCAACTTGACAATTATAACATTTTCCCTTAGTTATTGTTTTTGTCTCCAGTTTATTTTTTCTCCCAACTCTCTTTCATACTGCTGCCAAATAATCTGCTCTGAACACATCAGTTCCCTATTTAATAACCTCCTCTGCCTTCCCATTGCCTAAATACAAGTTTTTAGATTGAAGATTCTTCATAATTTGAACCCAATCTACCTTGCTAACTAATCTAACATAAGGTCAGCTTCACATAGACTACATTTTAACAACAACAACAAAAAAAGCAAGTATATTTTTCACCTTCTGATATCATCCTGCTCTCTGTCTGCATTTATTTATTCCTTCATTTTTGGAATACTTCTGTTCCCATTTCAGTCTGTTGAAGATTTCTCTCCCCTTCCTTCAAGGCCCAACTCAGCTTTTACTTCTTCCATAAAGCTTTCCTGGAAATTCTTTAAGGTGAGGATGCTCTCAAATCTCACAGCCCTTTGACCTACCCTTAGCACTTACACTCTGTTTAGTATCACAGTTTGCATGTGTGTCATTTTCTTCTAGTATATTTTAAGCTCCATTTAAAAAAAAAGGCTGTCATAATTCATCTTTAGGTTTCCAGTACCTAGAACTGTGAGTATATGCTACATAATTAGTTGCTTTTAAAATAATTGTTGAATTGAATTAAGAGGTGGTAAGAAGCAAGCTAATTTTTCTTCTATTGCAAGAAGCCAAATAAAAAAAATGAATTAAGAAAAGTTTTCTAAATGTAAAATTGAACAATTATTAAATCACAGATGAAAAAACCTTTGAAAATAAACAAACTTAACAACCTCACCGCTAACACAAATTGTTATAAGATATTCCATAATTCTTTAGTTGCAATAAGGTATAGAAATGACAAATAAATCATCAATAAGTTTGAGTCAATCTATCAAAAAATATTTACCAACCATCTTCCATATTTTGTGATAAGAAGTGAATAAACTTACTGGTAAATCATATAGCCTTATCTAGGGAGGTAGAGGGGGAATAAAGAGAAAGAATAATGACAGATTTGAGATCGTGTGATCTTGAAGTCTCCTGTAACACTGATCATAACTAATATTTATGTAGCATTCCAAATTTTTTGAAGTGTTTTATATACATTATTTCATGTGAACCTCACAACCTCAATAATGTAATATAGGTTATTGCTATTGCCACATTATAGATGATGAAACTGAGGTTTAGGGCAGTTCATCAGAGTTCGAATACAAGTCTTCCTGATTCCCAAGGCCAGAATATGCAGGTATATCAAAAGTCTTAGTGTAGTTTTAAGCTTTAATAGCTTACTGTACTAAGCATCTCATCACCAAAGATTTAGGATCTGTGGTTTTTTGATAAATAATGCATCAAATTAGGACAGAGGATCTGGTCACTTCTGAATATGTGTGAAATTAAGATTTTATGGTACCATTAGACACTGAACTAGTCAGCAGTTTAATACATTGCAAGAGGGCCTAACTTGGATATAAGGAGGTTTAATTTTTTTTGCTTTGTTTTTAAAGGAATCACACTAATTTTATTTGATAAAAAAAATAACCTTTCTTAGTTGGTCAAATTCATCTGAGTCCAATCACAGTAAGATATTATAGAAAAAAATCTGTGTGTATAAAGTTAACTGACATAAAACAAATAAACACCAAAAGGGAATGATCTTGCAATTACAAAAGATACGAGTATACATGTGTATAATGCTGAAATGTACATTAAGTATTAAACATATGGCTTCCATTTTATAGTCTGGATATATCCTAGGACATTTTGAGTAGTTCAATTGTTTCTCATCTGGAAAGCTAAGAAGACCAGCTTGAAGCAAAATCCATTGTCTAACATATAGCACTTAATTTATAAACCTCAATACTTAGCTAATCAATATGTGTCCAACAATTCATGAGAAAGGCTTTTACAACTTAAATTTGCTTTTAGATGTGACTTTATAATGCAAATAGTACATGTGTCTTTCATTTGCAGAAAATATTTTTCTGTTATTTATTCGAAACAGAGGAAGATTCTGCAAACTATTGTCTTACTGAAGTAGGGTTGAATTTTACAACAGCACTCATTTTAAAAATTAACAGCTACTTTTCAGTTTGAAAGCAAACATTCAGCTACATGTAGAAATGTGGCTGTCAAATGTATCCTATACTTTGACTTGTTTATAAAACTTCATGATTCACTGAATATAATTTTGACATTTTTAAGAGAAGTTTTTGCTTTTTTTGGAAATTATATTTTAAGAAATATAATTATCACAGACACAACAGCTACTGGTAGGCATGTGGAGATATGGGACAAAGATGAGGGACAGCATGCCAAAAATACCTTTTAAAATACATAGCTGAGGTTCTTGCTAACAAAATAATTTGTCTGTCATCTCTATATGCAATATCATTCTGTTATCAAGTTTGTTGAGATGGCTAATTGAGAGGACAGGATGCCTATAAAACATCAGAAAAACTGTTCTGACCTTATAGCTTACCTTTGCCATTTGGGCTTGAACTCCAGTAGCCTTTAGAGCTGAGACTGCTTTCTGGGCAGCAGCTGGGCTGTCAAAATCCACAAAACCATAACCTAAAATTAAAAACACACTTAGACTGAGAAAAAAGTCACTGAGATAAGAATATAACATTATACATATAACTATAAACTTTCAAGTTTAATAAATGGGTATATAGGCCACTAATCAGATAACACTATCAACATTAATAATGACACAAAAAAAGGAAGATTGGAACAAATGGTAAAAAACTGTAAGAAAAATAAAATATCACCTTATTTTCTACAGAAGATAAACAGTACAAAACAAAGGACAAGATGAAAAGATCAAAAGAGGTCAGAAAACACCTCAATCAGTAAAACTTGCTCTCCTTGTGTTTCTCAAAGGCAAATGTGGACATCAGAATCTTACTAGGATGAGCATCTAAAGTCATTGCAGGATCTTCATTACTTCATATCTAAACTAGAATAGCTTTCTTTTGGTCTTCCTATTCAAGTCTTTCCCCACTCTAGGCTACTCTCCACTCACTTGCCAAATCTGACCATGCCACATCCTCCTACTTAATAAACTTTAGTGGCTAACTTTTGCCTTCAGGATCAAATATTTGAATCTATAACTCATTATAATCTAGCCCTGCTTTCTACATTTCCAGTCTTCTTACATGTAACTTTCTTGTATGCATTCTATCCTTTCTGCTCTTTCCACAATTTCACCTTTCAATTCACTTTCACTACTGTCCCTCATGTTCTTCCTCCTCATTTCTGCATCTGGTTTTCCTGACTTCCTTCAAGCCTTAGTTAAAATCTCACTTTCCTGCAGGAAGACTGTGACTTCCCTTAATGTTTCTACCTTTCCACTGAGAAATTTATTTAGTACAAGTCAGATGCATGTACAGAGCTTTCTGCATTATCTCCTCCATTATAATGAGAATAGCCATAGGACAGGAACTGATTTTGCTTTTTGTATCTTCAGCACTTAGCAGACTGGTATAGAATAAGCCCTTAATTCAGTGAGCTTGCTGACTGAATGACACACCAAAGCTTTGTTCTCTCAAGGAGATAAATTGCTATTGGAAAGACTGGTGTGACAATCCCAAGAAACAAACTAAATATGTGAAGAATGAACATGGTCCACACTATTATAAAGCTGGAAGGTCAAACCATTGAGCTAAATCATCAGTATGTGTATCTTATATTGCAGAGGGATCATCATATTCTTTTTTTTTTTAGGTGTTTGGTTTTGTTTTTTTTTTTTGCAAGGAAAATGTGGTTAAGTGGCTTGCCCAAGGCCACACAGCTAGGTAATTATTAAGTGTCTGAAGTCAAATTTGAACTCAGGCACTCCTGACTCCAGGGCCAGTGCTCTATCCACTGCATCACCTAGCCTCCCCTAGGATCACCATATTCTGAAGTAGATTCAAATCTACTATAGAGCCTAAATCACAGAAAATGAAAGGTAGTAAAACAAGGGCTCTGTGCTTCCTAAGATAAAGATTCAGAGCTAGATTCCATACTCAAGAAGAATATTTTTTGAGTATGCTTTATATGCCTTATTCTTGAGAACTTATGCAAAACCTCCACTATTTTAGGATTATACCATGCAATTGGCATAGCAAATGAATCCAACTCGCTGGAAAAATGAAACATAAGGTATTTACTGACTCAGGATGGCTAGGATTCCCTGCTGCTTCTACTTGTTTTAGAGTCAGAAACTGAGAAAACTAGTACTCCTTTCCTGCAATGACTCCCAGCTTAGTTATCCTTGAGTGGGACATTACCCCATTCGAGTGGGGGCCAATTCATCTGGTTCTTCCTCTGTGTTATGGCAGGTAAACTCCTAGCTCCTAGTCAATGAGTCAGAATTGATTGCTGCCAAGTTGGTCTTCCCTAGACCCCAAATTTTCCCTCTTTCCTAGCCCCCAAATCTTCAAATCTCTAATTTTAAACTATTTTGGACTTAGCATTCTATATTTCATATCCTTTGTTTCTATTGTACCCTCTGGAAATACAACTCTTGTGACGGAATTCCTCTTCATGTTAAAGAATTTTATCAAATTAATGATCTATCAGAAGCTAAAGCAATCTCATGAATATACAGATGCAGAAATGGCATCTTACCATGTGGTTACTATCTGAAGAGGAAGTACATAGTGAAAAGAGTAACAATTTGGGAGTTAAAGGACTTAAGTTTGAATCTCTATTCTCTATGTTCTTCATATCTTCTTTTTCTGTTCTCCCTTTCATTCATAATTCAATTTTACAGTTGATCAGTTTAGCTACACTCTATTTGCTACTTTCAAATCACTCTTTCCTTATGGTACAGTCACTCACATCTTATCAATCCTCAGTTTCAGGCTACTTTCATCTGTTTTCCGAACTCTGACTCTCTGCTAAAGACAGGGCAGAAGCTAACTGGGTCTGATAGAAATATAGATTACCTAATTTCAATTCAGTCCCCGCTAAAACATAACAATCCTTTTTTAATTTTCTTCAGTGATCCATTACATTCTCTTTACAATGGTGCTGCCAAGCCTCCTTCCTCACACCAACTTCATGTCCTTTCATTACCACCATGCTTTCTCTCTCAGTAAAGGGACTCAACTCAATCCTTGCAAAAGCCAGAACAGGGGCAGCTAACCCTTGAGTCAGGAGTACCTGGGTTCAAATCCGGTCTCAGATACTTGATAATTACCTAGCTGTGTGGCCTTGGGCAAGCCACTTTATTGCCTTGCAAAAAAAAAAAAAAAGCAAAAACAAAAAACCCTTTTACTTTTAAGCTGCAATCTACCCAAACTACTATCTAGTATCACATCTCCCTTTTTTACAGGTAAACTTCTAGAAAGGATTGTTTGCACTTTTCTCCATTTCCTTGCCTCCTTTCTATTACTTACTTAACTCTTGCAATTTATCTCCAAGGTTACCAACAGTCTCTTGACTACTAAATTTAATAGCTTCTTCTTATTTTTCATTGATCCTGCTGTATCTTTTGATCATATTTTAAAGATGGAGAAATGAGACTTAGAGAGATTATAATTTGTCTAAGATCAGACAGTGAATATGTAGTAGAGCTCAGACTCAAAATCATGTCTTTTTACTTCAAATCTCACGTTCTTTCCACTATACCTCATTCTTTTTTGGCATTAATTGCTCTTGGTTCTCCATAAGAAGATATTTATAGTCAGTCTTTTAATGTCCTACTTAAAACTCCCTTGCTCCATGAATCTACGTTCAAATAAACAGAGTTTCATCCTGTTAATCTGAAAAATTCACCATCACCTTGATCCTCCTCTAGGTCTGTGACTATTTTTGTACATTTCTATATATAATTATTTGACAAATAAATGGATGATGGTTATTTCCTCCATTAAAATCCTACTCTAATGCCTCATCTTGAGTTCTTAAAGGCAGTGCCAAATCTTCCAGAACCTGTCAGGTCAGCAAAGCATCACATACTGGACCAGGTAGAATTTGTTGGAAGCATGAGGAATAAGTCTCTTTAACTTTAGAGAGACCCTTCCCCAGAGGTTTCATTTCAATTCAATAAATGTTTAAGTTCCTTATGTGGAGACTTGTGCTGGGAAAGATACAAAGACTAGTTAAGACAAGACTGTCCTCATAACTTAAGAGTGGATAACATACCAACCTCCCCCACCTCACATACCCACTACATTATTATACGTTTATCTATACTAGAGAATTAAGAGGCAACAGTATAATAATCAAAAGAAAGCTGACTTTCATTGAACCCAGGAAGATCTGGCTTTAAATCCCATACTGAGTATGTACCCTTGATTCTTTATCATATGGAGTTTCTTAGCTTAATGAAGTCAAAGATCCACTAAAGAAACATATACATACATGGATAGAAAGTACAGAAAAGGACTATATGTGAAGTACTGAAGGCTATTGGGGGAAATGGGAGCAGAATCTCACTAGGAAGAACAAGGAAGGCTTTTAAGAGAAGATAGTATTTTAGTTGGGTTTTAAAGGTTGAGTAGGAATTCTCTCCACATGTGAAGAGGTAAAGGCAAATTTTTTTCTGGTATAAGGCAAAATACGAGAAACAAAAGAACAACATTCTGACTATAGTCAAGATTATGTTCAGTGGTGGAACAGGTAGAGGAAAGGTGTCAAAAAGTATATTCCCTGGGTAGGCTATAGAAAGCCATGGAAAAGTTTTGACATGATTGTACAAAGGAATGATTGAGTCTTGCTAGCAGATAATGATTTTTTTTTTTTGCCAGAGTAAATAATGAAGACAATTATTCTGGTGTCAAGGGATTACAATTTGTATCTGTGGAAGGAGATACCATACTAGAGAAACTACAAGATCCCTAAAGTATTGAAGCATTAGAGCTTAGTATGTGCTATTTCTGATTTGTATTCTCATTTGAATTATGTGTTTCTCAAAGGCAAAAAAGGGTAATTTTTGTAAAATATCATCTTAAAATCACCTGTAGATTATATGAAAGAAATCCCAGCAGGGTAGCTAGGTGGCACAGTGAACAGAGCACTGATCCTGGAGTCAAGAAGAATCAAATCCTACCACAGACACTTAATAATTACCTAGCTGTGTGACCTTGGGCAAGTCACTTAAGCCCATTGCTTTGCCAACAAAAAGAAAAGAAAAAAGAAATCCCAGCACACATAAACTAGGTTTACTTATAATTAGTATATGCCAGTGATAAACAGTTGGGGGGGGTGTAGGGAAATGCAAAAACATGATATCCTCATATGGGATATTTTCTGAAGGAAATATTTTAATAAAGGACATATTTTTTAAAGATTTTATTTATTTTGAGTTTTACAATTTCCCCCCCTAATCTTACTTCCCTCCCCCTCCCCCTCCCCCCACCTCCCCCAAAGAAGGCAATTTGCCAGTCTATACATTATTTCCAAGGTATATAATGATCCAAATTGAATGTGATGAGAGAGAAATTATATCCTTAAGGAAGAAATATAAAGTATAAGAGATAGCAAGATCAGATAATAAGATATCAGTTTTTTTCCTAAAGTGAAGATAATAGTCCTTGGTCTTTGTTCAAACTCCAAAATTCAAGAAAGGACATATTAAATACAGTTTAAGAAAAACAAGTAATGAAATAACAGTGAACCTGAAAAGCTCAGATGAATACTCATGCAAATAATTTGGGAACATTTGTACATAACCACTTCCAAGGATCCAGATTGAAAAATCAAACACACTTTGGGATATTAAATCAGAAATCCATCCACTAAGAATGGACTTGAAGTTAGGACTGAAGAAATGTTCTATGGCAACAATGTCTCATCTCATTTATCATTTTAAAAATGAGCAACACAATGCAGCCAACTTCTACATCATTCTTTTCATTTGTTCAAAATGTTACCCTGAGTTTGGTTCATGCTCCAACTAGGTAACAGCCTCTCTTTATTTAAAATAAATGTTTCATGCAAAACATTAGTTACAGGCAATTCTTGAATTTGTGAGTCAAGTTATAGGCTATGTTTTTTTCTTCCTCTGGCCCAATCAATCAATTCTTAGCACCATTATTCAATTGATAAAAATTTCTTAAGTGTCTGTTATGTGCCAGGCAGATACAATACAAATCCAAAGTACTCCATGCCCTCAAGAAGTCTATGTTATAATAGGAGAGAAAATATGCACATAGGGGTATATAAAGAAACCAAAGATTCTAAGAAAAGGAGGCAAAAATGGAAATATTCCAGGAATGGAACACAAAGGAACAGTTGGAATATGGATGGCTGTGTGTGAATAAAGATCAAGTATTTGTCCATTTTTGAAGAGGACCAATGACACCACAGATAATGTACACTTGGGAACTGGAGTTAAGTGACGTTGAATTGACCAAAGTCATCAGTTTCATTCTCTTTTCCTGAATCATCAAAGTTCAGTTATAAGAAAAAAGTCAAGAAACCTGGGGAAGGCCAGGGGATGCAGTGGATTTAGTGTCTTCCATGACTAACCAAGCTCTAAGTATTCTACAGTGCCTGCTTCAGCCACCTTCAAAGTCCTTGTAACAAATTGTTCTCATCCACTCATTTCAGGGAAATCATCACTTCCTTGGGACAGACACCTCCCTAACTCACTGATAGGCTTGAGGTCTTTTGGTTAGCTTCAACCTGGTTTAGCCTATCTGCCAAAATGGTTGACCAGGGTGGCCTTTACACATATAACAGTTGCCTGGTGTGGAAAGAGAGAACTAGGTGTTTGGTGGATACCAAGGTGGATGAGCAACCCTGAAAGGTTGAAAAGGCTCACCTCAGAGGTGTTAGTCCTCCTGAACATCCTATTCAGCTTGGAAAGAGCAGTAGGCTAATATGGATGGACCTTAAAACTCACTAAGGGGAGTAAGGCATAAAAAAGGTTGAAAACATGGGAAATGAGTAAGTTAAAAAAAAAAACTTTTGATCACTGAAATAATATTCAGTCAATATTAAGTAAAGAGGTGGGTAACATGGTCCAGACATCCATGGATGCCTTTACTTTGATGGCAATGTGGATTACAAAATGGAGTGGAGAATGACTTGAAGCAAAGAAACTAATGAGAAGGCTACTGTAATAATAGTCCAAGCATATCATGGCTAAATGAGGTGAATGGGTTGTATTCAAGAGATGTTGTGGAAATAGAATTAATAAGATCTGGCAACTGATAGAGTGTGAATAGTGAGATGAGGAGTTAAGCATGACACAGAAGTGTCAAACTTGGATGAATAGAAAAATAGTAGCATCCTAAAAGGAAATCATTAAGATTAAAAATGAAGTTTGTTAAGGGAGAAAAGATAATGATTTCAGTTATGGATGTGTTTTGAATTGCTTAACAGACAGTTAAGGTATTAATAGACTTGGAAAGAGAAAGTAGGGCTGGATGTAGAGATTTGGGAATTATCTAAAAGGAATGGTGGTCAAGTACTTGCCTAGTTAGTAATTTCAAGGTAAAGAGATATCAGTCTTACATGAAAAAAATGGAAGAGGAGAGAGGGAAGAAGAATGAATAGACAGGGAGAAGGGAGGAGTAAATGGAAATGCTCTCTTCTTTGGACATGCAAGTTGAATATAAGACAAAATCTATTAAGGTTTGTCAAACTGGACTACCCTTATTTATTTCTGATGATTTACAGGATGAGGATAGAGAATAATACTACCAAAAGGAACTTGCCAGGGACTATAATATTTTGGGCAAGAAATTAAGCATGATGTTTGTCCTTTGTTCTCAAAGAAAATCATGGTATCAGTCAGGGAAGTGATGTCATGAAAAGCATGTGAACTGGATTTGAATTAGGGGAGTACTGTGCTAAGTCACCAGACTCACTTTCTCCTCCACAGACATCTGGGTCCAGTGGCCAGAATGGTAAGGCCATCAGGGTTACGTGACTTGCCCAAGGTTGCATAGCTAGTAAATTTCAAGTGTTTGAGGCTGGATTCAAACTCAGATCCTGCTGACTCCAGGGTCAGTGCTCCATCCAAACTTAGAGGAAGAGGTAATATTTCCACCAAAGCTGTCAGTTGAAAGCAGATCTGGACAGTTTAAAGGAGGTTAATAAGAAGACAATGTCTGACAATGGGATTTGGATGTCTGGACCACAACTTTCAAAGGAATATTAGACTCTTGGCCAAGGGTGGAGTTCCTTGGACAAAAGGGTTTTAAACAAAAAAAAAAGGGAGGGAGAGAAAAAACTATCCACATATCTGCCAGGCCAAATACCACAAAGAGAAGCAGGAACAACATTAGAAGAAAGGTATCAGTGCAAACCAGTATTTATAGGAGATATCCAAAATGAGAATCAACAGCAAAAGACTTTAAATGTCCACAAGTACTTCATTGCTCAAACTGAAACAACAAATAGATACATATATGTGTATGTGTGTGTGTCTGTGTGTATATATATATATACACACATACATACATGATGTCATTTCACTGATACTGATCTTTGAAAGATAATGGATAGGAAGGCAAACACACTGAAGGTGGTGGTATTCAGAAACAAAATACGGATACAGAAACAAAATATGGATACCATGGAAGCAATGTAAAGACTAACAGGCTGCCTTCTATTATTTTTCAGACCTAGACATCTCTCCCTTTTAATTCCACCTCTGAACTTCACTGACATCCTTCAGAACTCAGTTCAAATTCATCCTCCTAGATGTGATAACTACTGGTCCCCTACCACTCTACCATGCACTCCTGTCTCCCCAATAATACCTTTCAGCTAATCTTGTGTTTACGTGTTTTTTCTTCTATTAAAATGTGAGCTCCTCAAGGGCAAGGGTGGTGTATTGATCTTACTTGGTATCCTGAGTCCTCACCACATACCTTGGCATCTATTAATTGCTCACTAAATTCTTGTTAACAGACATCCCAATCCCATTTTCTTATGTCCTTCCATTGAATCCTGAGCTCAAAGATTCCAAAGAATATATTTGGGAGGGAAAATATATAGATAATACAAAGCTACCCACTCATCACCATCTTGAAACCTCCCCCACCACCACCAAAAAAAGGGAGAGAATAGTTCTAACATCTAACAGGATGTTTCTCATATGAAAGGGAAAAGTTAGAAGCCACCTGGGAGGAGGCTGCCATATCATCACCCCAAGCTAGAAGGACTACAGCTCTTTTCTTCCCTTTTCAGTCAGCTGAATGTTTTTTTGGTCAATCTCTTTTGGACTCCTAAGTATCTGGTTCAAATGCTGAGTTATTTAAAATAATCATTCATTTGGTGAGACATTTGCCACCAAAAGAATTGAGAAATTGGTAGAAAAAACTGTGTCTTTTTGAAAACCACTTGAACTTTCAAAGAAAGCCATCATTCTAAATGCTACATATAGTAAGTGACCATAATTTAGATTCAGTTGACTATCTTACTCTGTTGATATTTTGCTTGAAATCTTTTATCTGATATTAGATATTCCTTCCATTTTTGAGTCATCTATAAATCTAATAAGCATACTATCTATGCTTTCATACAAATCATTGATAAAAATGTTAGGAAGAACAAGGTCAAAGATAGCTACCTAGGGAAATCCACAAGCAAATCCCTTCCAAATGGACTTTGAACAATTAAGGGTTATTCTTTGGATCTAACATTTGACCAGTTTCAAGTTTGACAGTACTATTATCTAGTCCGAATTTCTTCATCTTTTTCATAATTACAGATAGAAAATTAAGCAGATGCTTACTCCTGCCTATTAATTTAGCTGATGGCTGGTGCTCTGTCCCCTCACTCCACACATGTAATAGCTATCTTTTAAAAAGCACTGTTTAATGGAAGATGAGGAATTCTTCCCAAAACTGTGTAGAAAATGGAGAGATTGCATGGACTTGAGAAAAGAAAAGTTTTCTCATAATAAGAGTAAAGAGCGGAAAAGGCTGCTTCAGGACAAAGAAAGTTCCCTTTTCTTGTAGATTTTTAAGCCCAGGCTGAATAACTAACTAAATGCATTTGCTGGCAATGTGGAAAGCCAATTCTTGTTTAAAGACAGTTTCTCTAACTGGTCTCTGAAGTCTTTCCAATTTTAAAATTCTGTGGGATTTTACAATTGGATCAAATGAAATAATGTTTAAAAGGCCCTTGTAACTATATTATACCATTTTACAAATTTCAGTTATTTTGAGGGATGGAAGTAGGTCCTGGAGTCATAATTTCACTGAGAGAGGGGGACACCCCAACATCTTACAATTTTTGAGAGATGCCTGAGTGACCTGCCCCCCAGGTCTTCCTAGCTTCAAGGCTAGTTCTCCATCCATTTTGCAATCTATCTGTTATTATTTTTTATATATAAGCGCTAAAAGAAATGGATACTAGTAATCAGTTTTATATGATTTTCTAAAATTTTAACTTTTTCCATCAAAATTTTTTTAATGATACATGGATTATATATGAGCTTGCAGATTTTTCAAAAATGTTTCCTAAATTTTAACTTTGAGTAAGAGACAGAAATATGACCCTTACCCCCTCCCATAAAGGAAATTTCAACTTTCTTAGAAGAGTCCTAATCACCAAGTGGATTTAAAACTCCCCTGCTTCTTAATTGATGTAAGTACTGCTTAGCCCATATCTAAAATGCTCTGGCTTCTTATAATGGAAGGGAAAAGAGAAGAGTCTTGCTTCTCTTGACCATCCCTATTAACTTTATTCCCATTCATAGGGGCAGAGGTTATACTGAAAAGTCAATTGACTCCATTCTTCCTTTTTCCTAGAAATCATGCTCCCTATTGTCCAAGTGCCTGGAATAGAAAGCATGGGTGAAAGCTCCTAGGCCCTTCCCCCTTCTAGGCTTCCACTTAAATTACTCATGAAACTAGATGAGATCATCCTAATTACACTGAATACTGAAGGTCAATGAACTAAATTAATGCATCAGGGTATTTCAAAGAAGTCTATGACCTCCCCCTTCCCCATTATAATTTGGTCAGTGAAAATGATTCTCCCCTCCTTACCTCCAATATTTTCAATAGACATACAGCAAAGAACAATTGGGAGTACTGAAACATGTAATTAAGTACAGCTTAAAGCTACTCTGTTCTAATTAATAGAGCCAATTTGCACAATATGTAATCTTTTCAGTTTCTTAGTATGGCAGAATGGTCTTCAGTAAGCAGCTCTAATCTTCTCAAGCACAGAAAAAAAAGCTGTTTTCTAACTCTATTTTCCTTTTAAAAGCAGGGGATAAATGCCAACCAGTGTTTGGCATGTTAACTTCACTGGAGTCAAATCTAAAGTTCTGGCAAAGGGTTTGCTGCTGTTAGGCAGTCAGCCAACTCCACTAGGGACAAACGTAACCAATATACTGATATTGTGCAAGAGAGAAACTTGGAAATAAATAAGTACTGGGGGTCCCCTCCCATCAAACAGAGGTGATTTTGAAACTAAAGCTCAACCTTAAATCCCACCATTTCAATCGGTTGTGAGGCTCTGGTTAGAAAAGCATACCTTTGCATTTATTGGTTGTTTTGTCCAAAATTGCTTTTGTAGAGACAATTTTTCCATATCTGAAACCAAAAAAAGGGGAGAAACAGTTATATTCATGTAACTTTAAAAACAACAAATCTCACTAAGCACCTTTCTATGGGACATCTGTCTGCTTATGTCAAAAAATAATGTACAAAATACATTTTTTCTCTGATAGAATTTGAGCTCAATTATTTTAGAAAATCATGAAAAATCATGGAGAGACTTGCATGAAATAATGAAGAGTAAAATGAACAGAACCAAGAGAATATTTTTATAACAGCAGTATTATTTTTGGAATGATTGAGGGAATAAGTCATTTTGACTGTTATAAATACACAAATAAAGTGTAAAGGACATATGAAGAAAGATGCTATCTGCACCTAGAGAAAGAACTAATGTATGTATAGAAGAATTTCATATACACACACACACACACATACACACATACAGTTACACACACATGTCTATTTGTATATCTAAGAATAACCATCCCTAGAGTAGGGTAAGGGTTGAAGGGAATAAAAAAGAAAAAAAAGGATATTTACACAATAACTTTATTATACATTTAAAAGGAATAGCAAGTTTCATGTATAAATATCTTTTTATTAATCTATGTTTATAGGAATACTTTATTCCATAAATTAAAAAAAATGAAACCAAAGTTCAGTATAGTGGCGCATGTCTTGTTGTCAGGGAAGCTGAGGCTTGGTAGATTATTTGACTCTGGGACTTCTGAGATGCAGTAGGCTAAATATCATCCAGGGTCTGTCTGGCATTAATATGAGTCCCTAGAAGTAGGGAGCCATCAGGTTACTTAAGGAGGGGTATACAAGGTCAGGAATAGAGTCTTGATCATGCCCTTAACTTCCATCAATCCTGATCAGACCCTGAACATTCAGCCTGAGTTACATAGGGTGCCCTAGTTTCGAAAGAAAATAAATCAGAGCTAAAATGACATAAACTATATTGACTTCAAATTTGAATTTCTAGTTTCTGAAGTTTAGTTTTAAAGAAGGGGGTGGTGCTTTACCTGTCAATCCTGGGACAACAGCATAACATTAAAGGAAATAGAAGCCATTTCAAGATATTTTGTTCTGATAATACCGTCAAATTATATATACAGTCACATCCGAAGACACAACTTTGTAATTGCCTAGGGAAATGAACAGTCTCCTTAAAAATGTATACATTTCATTGCTTCAGCAGCTCATGAGGACAATGTATATATAGATCAAGGTGTAGAAGGAGTACAGAGATTTAATCATCAATTTTTTTTCCTTGTCTCAAATACAGACAAGACTAAAATACCCCTAGACACATAAAGTCTGATTTTTTTAGTCATATCCATAGCAGACCATTTAAAATAAATATTTCACATGTACAGAAAAGAAGGGATGGTAAAATGTTACAGATTCTTAATGTAATCAACAATATAAATAGACTCGTGGGGAATTAGCCATTTCCCCAGTTCAATGAAAAGTGTTCAAATTCCTGAGTGTACTATTTTAAAAAAACAACAACAAAAACTAACTTTTAAAAAAAAGATGAAATTCAAGAATTGAATTTTACCATATAAAGTCTCACTTAATTACTCTAAAGGACAAAAAGCCCAAGAGAATAAATGCTATTGCTATATAGTCTTTAAATAATGAGAAAATACAAACAATGGAGCAAAGATAAAAAAAAAAATTAAGACTGGAGATTAGTATGTCCAATGCCTTAATTTTTACAGATGAGGTATATATAGAGTGTTCATTAAAACCATAACTTCTCATGGAGAAAATATGGATACGGCCCTAGCATCTACATACATTAAATTCTTAAAACAAAAATACATTTAAAGAGACACATCTGACATTAAGAAAAGAGAAAGAAATGCATATTCAAGTTGGAAATAAAACTGAGCCATCCCAGGCAACTGACTGATGTGGTACAAAAAGCATTAGATTTATAAAATGGAAGAGATTTAGACTCAAAACTCTGAATTCTAAGTGAAGATTCTTTAGGGGCAAGATAAATCACTTTCTGACACTCAGGTAACTCATCTGCAAAATAGGGAATAATAATTATACTACCTACCTCACCACCAAAGGAGACCATATAATATCTAATGTCTTTTTTTCTCTACTTTTCTATGTATTAATCCTAAACACATTATTCCTTTTTATATTGTTTTCTCATCATTTATTTATCTGAGATCTGGGGAAATGGTGCTAAACCATTCTGACTGATGCAGGCTGTTTGATAAGTTTAATTTAGATAATTAAAATTTTTTTTCCCTTAAGGCAATGGGGCTAAGTGACTTGACCAAGGTCACATAGCTAGGCAATTATTAAGTGTCTGAGGCTGGATTTGAACTCAGGTACTCCTGACTCCAGGGCCGGTGCTCTATCCACTGCTCCACCTAGCTGCCCCTAATTTTTATAAATTTTAAGAGATTATATTAATGAATAGAAAATGAACAATATTTTACTAAGAAATATTTTGATTTAACAACAGGTTCTTTTCCTACCTCTATTTTTGTGTTGGCATATAATCATATTTTTACTATCTAACACAAAAATTAAATTAATGAAAATTAGATAACAATTCAAGAGGCAATAGAATTTAAACTCCAAATTCCCTTGAAAATTCTATAAACTCATAAAACATCACCATATATCCCACTAAACGTAACTTTTTTTAAAGAAAGATTTTATTTATTTTGAGTTTTAAAATTCTCCCCCCATTCTTGCTTCCCCCCTCACAGAAGGCAGTCTGTTAGTCTTTACATTGTTCCCATAAACATAACTTTTTATATTATTTTTTTTCAAGGCAATGTGGTTAAGTGGCTTGCCCAAGGCCATACAGCTAGGTAATTATTAAGTGTCTGAGGCTGGATTTGAACTCAGGTTCTCCCGACTCCAGGGCCGGTGCTCTATCCACTGTACCACCTAGCTGTCTCCTCATAAACATAATTTAAAAAAAAAAAAATCAACTTAAAAGGAAATTTAAATTGAACACTAATCACCAAAATTGCAAAATTTTAACCATGTCTCCATATTCTTTAGGTGGATTTTTTAGATTGCAAATATGTATTCCTTACTTGAAAGTCAATACATACTGGTTATACTACTCAAGCCATGTTTCACTCCCAAGTCATACACACACACACACACACACACAGACACACACAGACACACACAGACACACACACACACACACACACACACACAATATGGAATAAAGTAGCATATACTTTAATGACAACAAGCATTTGTTAAGCATCTACTTATACCAGGCACTGTGTTATTTTCACTGATCTGAATGACAAAGTCAAGGTAGACGAAGACTAACATTTCAAGGAGGTCATATTTGACTATTTTGTTTTTTCTCTCAATTGCCTATTCACAATTTTAGAGACTGTAAGAGTAGAGAAGGATCTCAAAAGACATCTGCTTTGACTCCCATATAAATGTGAATCTCTATGGTAATTCTGAAAAGTGATCATTTGGCCTCTATTGAGGACTTCTTGGAAACAAATTTGAACTATAGTTCTCCCAAACTGAAGTCATCTTTTGTCAGGCAGTTCATTGGCTAATTCAGATGCCAAGTAACATCATTGAATGATAACTATTCATTGATCATAATATCAATATAACAAAAACTTAATATGAATTTAACTAAAATTTAGTCCTCTTATAATCAAATTCTTTGTACCAATTCTTATCCAATTTGTAGAATGGAATGCTAGTTAAACCAGTTTGACCTGATTCAAATATTGAGACTAAACAGCAATAAATGTGAATGAAAGGTGTTATTTACTCTATGCTTAACTATGAAGGTAAAGCATTGTTATCTGTTTTTAAATTTTTTAAATTTATTTTTACATCATAAATACATGATTACATAAGTGTATATATTAGATTTCATTTTGTTTAAGATTTTCTAGGACTATCTAAAAATAATTATGGCAACATAGCAAAATATTTATACAATATGAAGGATCTTGTTCTGTTCCCTTGTAAAGATTGAAATAAAGTCATGGTATATGGAAGGGGAAATGAGTCTTTTTTATTCACACAGAGAATGTTTTATCCTCAAACAAAAGAGTAAAGGGGAGGAAATTATTATTAGGCTAGTTATGTTTCATATTTTCCCTTTCTCCAAACTCTAATGTGTTCTATTATGTGCCATTTTACAGGTGTGTGTGTGTGTGTGTGTGTCTATGTGCACATGTACACAAACACTCTTTTATTCACAACCCTAACCCCCTAGGCATAAACATCAAATTTACTATTTACTATTTACATTTTTATCTAAGAGTTTAAAACAATAAAACCAAGGCATAAAGAAGTATTCAAGATCTATCATTTGTGTGAAAGTTCACATTCAGAATCAACATTAACCATCACTGAAACTGCAGACATCTCCATTCTGGAAACACAGTCCCATCATTCAATTCTCTCAAGGCACAAACTAAAGTAATTTCTTGAGAATTCATTCCATGTTTCTTTGAATAAGAGTATTAAACTCTGTTCTCCTCAGAAATAATCTCTGACCTCTCTTCAGTCATCACAGTTAATAGTCCTTATAGAAAACAAGTAAAATTCTAAGTACCCTTGGAAACTCCTTACAGAAGGACAGTTAACAGTAAAAATACCTGTGGTTATAGTAGCCAAAAAAAGAGAATTTCCCTGCCTATATGGACTTGTATTCAACCCCCAATTAAATCAAGTGATCCACTAATCTTTCCCACTGTTCTGATTCTTCTTGACAATCCTTTGCAAAATTTCCTCCTTCCTTTGTTACCATGAATAGAGGTTCTTGATTCTTATACTTCATCAGTAGTACATGGGAACCTCTGGAATGCAGAGGGGAGACCCCTCTTCCCAGATTTTCCATTTAAGGAGGGAACCAAGGTTGATATCACTTCATTTCCCACCTGTCTACACTACCTGGGACTTCTCCATCATACCTCACTTCTGAGAACTTTCTCCCCTTCTTCTAAGACCTTTGATATTTTACTTCCTTTTATATGTTATTTCCTCTGATTCAATTATAAGTTCCTTGATGGCAGGGACTATCTTTTGACTTTTTCTAGCATAGTGACTAGAATATATAATAGGCATATGACAAATGTTTGTTGACTCTTCCTCCTTTCTGATTTGGTCCTTCAGAGTCTTCTAGTCTCTTCTTGCAACCTTACTCCCTGTATCATTTATTCAAGTAAATTTCATATTCCCTATCACTAAAGTAGGTATTTACAAAGTTTATAATATTGTCTTGGGCTTATAGTATGGCAGGTTATAGTTTTTGAAATTCTTTACTTTCCACATTGTACACATTAACAACATTGTGAATTGATCAACCTTGATGAATGCAGTGCCTCTTAGAAACCAGCTATGGACAATGCTATCCCCATCCAGAGGAAGAAAACCAAAACAAACAAACAAACAAAAAACCCTACAGAATCTGAATGAACACTACATTGATCTTTTAACCATTTCTTTTTTATATTTCTTTCCTATCTCATTATTTTCTTTTTCCCCCTTTAATTCTAGTTCCTCATAGCGAAAATAACTAATCTGTAGACATGTTAAACACAAATGTGTATGAACAATATTCACCTGACGGACACTGGGGATGGAAGGAAATTATATAACTTTAAAATATGCATATGCAGGTGCATGAATGTTGAAAAACTTTCATAACATGTAACTGGAAAAATAAAATAAACTATCAATTGAAAGAAAAAAAGAAAAAAGAAGTTATTTCCTCTCTTTTATAAGCCCGAATCAAATGTTACTTCATGAAATCTTAACTGAAACCTCCTTCCAATAAGTTTTCTCTCATTCCTTGAATTCTCATAATATTTTATGGTGATTTTTCTTTATATTTATTGTGAGGATCATAACTTGTTTGAGTCATTTGTCTTATCTTCCCTTCAGAGAATATAACCTTCTTGAAGGTAAGGGGCAAAGACTCCATTTCTGTGTCCCTAAAGTCTAGCACCTTATTGTGTATCTCAGAGGTGTTAATTCTTTACTACTGTAAATAACTTTTGAATTATAAATAGCTAGCAATTATATAACATTTTGAGTTTTACAAAACACTCTACAAATTTCTCATTTTATCCTCTCTACCTGCTAGGAGTTAGGTATTATCTCCAATTAATCTCAGCTTCAGTTTCTTCATCTGTAATTTATTTATTTTTTAATTTTTTTTAGATTTTTTTTTTCAAGGCAATGTGGTTAAGTGGCTTGCCCAAGGCTACACAGCTAGGTAATTAAGTGTCTGAGGCTGGATTTGAACTCAGGTACTCCTGACTCCAAGGCCGGTGCTCTATTCACTGTGCCACCTAGCTGCCCCTATAATTTATTTATTTTAGCTAGATTTCTGTCTCCATGCAAAATATTTCATATAGAGTTTCTGACACATAAGCTTTTATGTACATATGGAATGGGATGGGTTAGAAAGTCTCATTCTTTTAAACAATGACCAAGTTAAGTTGATGGGGGTTTTATTAGGGTTTTTTTTCAAGACAAATGGGGTTAAGAGGCTTGCCCAAGGCCACACAGCTAGCTAATTATTAAGTGTCTGAGAACAGATTTGAACCCAGGTACTCCTGACTCCAGGGCCAGTGCTTTATCCACTGCACCACCTAGCCGCCCCAAGTTGATGTTTTCAATGATCTTCTGAAAGAAAATGAAGAAAGAGGTTGTCAAGGGCAGAAGGGATTTAAGATAAACTTTTAACTAACCCTCTATGCTTAACTCTATGTCGGAGAACAAAATGCTACTTGTATTTTTCCCTGTTTTGGATGATGATGATGAAGAGAGGTTCAGGGAGGGGTACCATGGGCAGAGAGGACAGTGAAGAAGAAACCAACATAATTCAGTTTTCTACAATATTAACAAAAGACTTTTCCATCCCTGCTATCAGAACAGCAGTCTGTCTATTTGAATGACCTACCACAAGCCATGACATCTGCTAAGTCGTCTAGCACTTTAATAGCTTAGTTGCCTTACAATCACAATCTGCAGGCTAATTAAAATAAATTATGCAGTTTAGAAGTAAAAATCTTCAGTAATTAGGAAATGCTTTATTTTTTAAATATCAACCACACTGTATCTATCATAAGGCAAGTGTTTTAAGAAAAACACATATATCAACATCCCTAATTTCTTCTACTGTTGACAATTTCAAGATAAGCACTTTCTGTCAGGATGCATAAAATTCGCAGTTCTCCACAGATTTAAGAATAAATAACCTTTTGTTACTAAACTTAGAAGCTTCCCTGCTAATTCTAAAAGATCTATCTTAGAGAGAGGAAAGGCAGAAACAGAGACAGAGAGACAGACACAAAGATAGCTAGAGAGAGGCTGCTATGTAACAAATACTGGCTGATAATAAGACAGTGCTTGCTCTCTGCCCATTTATTTCATGTATTACTGAACTAAATAATTCATATCAGAATGAACATCAAAAGCTACTTCAATTAAAAATGGCAAACATGATTTTATGCCATTTCATGCACCATATGAGAAACTCACAACTCCCTCTCCCTCCCTTTATTCCCCTTTTAAAGGCATCTAGAAAGCTTTGATTTATTGGACAGACTTGATTTTCTATTTTAGCACCACCAGCTTATTGCAAATGGCAATCAAGTGAAAGTAGTTTTACATCATTCTATAGCTTCAGAGAGAGGAGGACATTGAGGGTCATTTACATTATCTTATGGCAATATATTTGCTGCAAGTCACTACAGAGAAGCACTTAGTTATTACTCTCACAGATGGTCATGCCCAAACTAATGTTCTTAGTATTAATATATCAGAGAGAAAGAAGGCAAAGTTTGCCAGTAAAATGTACAGCATTCAGTATGAAATTAACCTCCATGTGTAAATTTTTAGATAATGAAAAGTTTCATTAAGAAGATATTTGAATATTCTGGTCTCTTCTGAAATGATCTTATTTAAATAGCTCACTCATGTTTACTTGGCATCTATCATAAAAAATGAGGTTTTTCCCTCCACTTAAAAGCATTGAATTAAAAAAAAGCTTCTTTAACAATTTAATCCTACTCACTAAGTAGGAAATCATTTTTATTTAAGTGCAGACTATACAATTTTTGCTACTTGCTGTCCAGCATCAATAGAATGTGATTCTATAATTTTAATGTTCTCTTTTGCTAACATTTTGAAGAGGGGAAAAATTATTAAGTAATTTAGTTTTTTATCTTGGGAAAACATTTGGCTTTAGCTTGTTTTCTCAAATCAAATTTACAGAAAACAAAAGGAAGTCTAGCAAATCTCAGAATTAAACATGAAACTGAACATTAGTATCAGCAGCCTAACATTTTAAAGAATATAGACATTTAATGAATTTATTAAACTCAGAAATTAAAAGTTATAAATGACCGTTTCATTTGAAACAAGGACTTACTTAGGACAGTAAAATAAGAGGAAACAATACTGAAAAAAGTTATTTGAAGCTATAAAAAAGACCTCAGAGCGTTTTGAAAATTTATATCAGTTCTTTTAAGACAGAAAACCCGTTAGCTGTTTTGAAGCTCTAATACCAATTACTGGATATAATTTTTTTTAAAAAAGTATAACTATGGCTACTTATATTGACTTTTACTGCAGTCCTTCATGTTCATGAAAGCAATCCTAATCATAATTTCTGACTTTGTTATAACCTTCAAGATGAAATCCAAGTAATAAATTTAGAAGAGAAATTTCATTTGCTCATTCCAGTTATATGCAAGTTTGGGATGTGATTAAAAAAAATTTCACACAGAAGACTGACTTTTTACCAAAAAAATTATAATCAACATTTCTAAACCTAATACTTCACTCAAAAGACATTTGTGACTACAGCTCTAACTGTAAACAAAGACTATTGGAAATGGGTAAATTAAGCACCAAATGATATTTAATGGTTTAACCCCCACACAAAGCTCTGTTTAAACAGTGCAGATAAATATGGAAAATTATTCTAAGAGTATCCTAAGAAGATTCATTAAAAGGACATATACTAGACTCAAAAATAAGAGAAAGTAACTAAAGAAATGCAAGATTTTTTTCCCATATTAAAATAATCTCTAATGATTTTAACACCAGTCCCACACATTTACCATTTACTTTTAACTCAGATTTACACATTGGAACAATAAATGGCATGCTGAAGTCCTCACAATTGCATATCTGAATCAAATGAGTATGAGCACAACCCACATGGACCCACAAAATATAGTGTACAGAGGGAACTATTAATGTCTCACACCTCCACCCAAGGGCAGCTATGACAAGTTCAGCCAGTCATTATGGAAAACTTGGGTTTTGGGTGTCACAATGTCACTTGGCATTTCTTCTCATCCTGACACTAGGACTATTTGATTGCTTCAGTAAATTCAAACCACTCCTTCAGATTACTAAATCAGCCTTGCATACTGCTATATACTCCAGTTAAAACAAATAATATGCCTAAGGTTAAAGAGGACAGCTCAGCAGTGTCTGGTCATACAGAAGAAGGTCATGTATTGGAAAGACCTACAATCTGAATTTATTAAGATGCTTTTTCTTTTTAAACTGGACTTATGAATTCAACTGCATAGGAAGGTCTCAATGAGGAGGTCTATCTCCCAATGCAGATGGGCAACTGCTCTGTAACATATATAATCACAGAAAGTTGTCTGAAGATACTAAAGGTCTGGTTCAGGATCTTGCAGCTAGTATGTGTCAGACTACAGGACTTCAACCTAAGTTTTTTCTAACTCCAAGGTCAGCTTTCTATCCTTTATGCCATACTGCCTCTAATAAGTGGCTGAATGATTCCAATATGAAACATGAGAAACACAGGCATATTTAAAAACTAAAGACACTGCATATTGCTCAATAAAGAATTATTCAGTATCATCTTGCTTACTTTTCTGTGATTATTCTGCTGAATTAACAGTAACAAAGCCTGAAGGTCTATGATATTTTCCTTAGTATCCTGGGACAATACTTGAAAAGCATGCTTGATTCGAGAAGGATAGAGTATAATGCATACCGAATGCAGATTTTGTTGCTTAGACTGTTTTAAACCTTTGAAGTAGAGGTGTTAAATAGAAAGACATCATACGCTTCCTCTAAGGCAGTGACCATTCCAATTGATAACTCTTAATTTACAAGGTATCAATTATGTAGCATCATGGGTCCTATGACACTGAATCTGTACATAGGACCAACTTTGGCTAAACTCTCTATATGCTTATTTTAATGACAAATGTTCTTATAAATTTAATGCCATTAAGTCTAGGCTTACAGAGGTAAATTATATGGGGAAAATCCAATGTACAGAAAGTTACCCTGATTCCAGAATAGCTACTCTTCCTAGGCATATAATTAGTTTGATTAACTGTCTCAAGAGGAATGGTGGTAGCTGTTTGTAGAATATCTCGGGTTGGATAACTTCAGGGATGGATAACTGATCATAATAACTAGTATAAGAGCCTAACATTTTAGATACTGCTCTAAGAAAAATGGTCTCTCATTTGATCCTCACTAGACCCTGTAGGAGTTATTATTATGTTCATTTAATAGAAGAGGAAAACTGAGACTCAGAATGGTTAAATCACTTGCCCAGCATCCCTCAGTAAATGTCTGAAGAAGGATTTGTACTCAGGTCTTCCTAACTCCCAAGATCAGCGCTCTATAATTTGCAGCACTTAACTGCCTTCATAGCAGAAATTTGGCAAATGATGCATGTTTACGACCCAGTCCTTTCTCACACATTCTTTTTAATTAAGAAAGCAATATAAATATTGACTAATATCTACTTTCTAATAAACAATAGGTATAAATTAAGAATCATTGTCACTATTGAATTATTACAAGTTCTGTTTATTTAAACATTGCTTTCCTTTCTACTGGAAGCAATGCTATTACTTCTGAACTACTCTAGGACCTTTTCACCTATCTTTGCTTCTTTTGGTTTAATTTCTATAGGAAATATGCTCTTTGGGGGGGGGGGGGTTTGCAAGGCATTGGGGTTAAGTGACTTTCCCAAGATCACACAGCTAGATAATTATTAAGTGTCTGAGGCCACATTTGAACTCAGGCCCTCCTGACTCCAGGACCAGTGCTTTATCCACTGTGCCACCTAGCTGCCCCAGAAATATGCTCTTTACTCAGCAATAGAAACACTTTAGAATATTCAAAATCCCTTTTCTATCTTTCCTGGTAGCTCCTGAACTTCCATCTTCAAATGGGAGTTCAGAACATTCCTTTGCTTGCAAATAACTTGATTTTTTAAACTGATCTAGTTTTGCGTCCCTTTTATTTCCAACTATATCTTCCTCATTTTCCTAATCCCAAGAGCTATTCTATATAACAAAAAAGGAAAAAAGTTCAGCAAAAGTATTCATCGCAAACAAATGCGACCATACTTGACAATGTTCTATATCCATGGTTCTCTGAAGAAAGAAAATAGCACTTTTTCATCTCTTCTTCAGGTTACATTTGGTCATTAAAGAATAATTAACACTTCATTTAATTATTTGTTTATAATTTCCATATCCATCACTGTAGTCATTTATATACTGCTTTCCTGGTCTTCGTATTGACTTTACATCATTTTATAAAGTTTTTAGTATTACTCTGTAATCTTCATATTCCTTGCTTTTTATGGCATGGTAGGATTCTATTGCATTGATGTGTGATAATTTAGTTATTCCCAATCAATTCCAGTTTCCTGCATAAACAAAAGTGATCTCTAATTCACTTCAAAACTCTGCTCATGTGATATAATTCATGCTCAAAGCTTTTCTTTACTTTTCACAACTCTAAGTACCCATTTCCCCAATTTACCAAGTCATTTTGTATATATGTTGAATACACTTCTGTATACATTGTCTACTGTCTCCCCCATTATAAAAAAAAGCTCCTTGAAGCCAGACAGGGTTTGATTCCTTTTTGTTTTCATGACCCTGGTGATAAATAGCCTACTGTGTGGAACACAGCAGTTGCTTTAAAATGCTTGCTGATTAAATTCTAATTCACTTACACTCCCTTCTCTGCTGGTGAATGATCCTTCCCTTTTACAAGATGGTTCATAAATCAATCAACAAGAATTTATTAAGTTCTTACTACATGCCAGGGACTTAAGACCTGCACTCCTCTTCTTGCCTTTTAAAAGTTACCAACCAAAACAAAATATATTTCAGGCAAGTTTATACTTGTTTTTTCACACTGAGTAAGTCCTTTATGGTTTGAAAACCTAAGTGTCCCAAGAGACCAATAGAAGTCTCTCCTAGTATCTTGTTGATTCTGCTAATTCAACAAGGGACAACTGAAGGAAAAATCACTAGGCCAGGGGTGGGCAACCTAAAGCTCATGTAATAAAGATAGTATACAGGGTCTGTGACAACTGGAACAACAGCTTGCTTTTGCTGATTAAGAGTGCAGCCACCTGTAGTCCCCCTGACATCGTAAGAGCTGGCATGATATTTTGAATAAAGATTTAGTATGTGGTCAGGAACACATACCTGAAAGAGAACAAGGGTTACCAAATCAGGAATCCACTTTTGAAAAGTTGCCAATTCCTATACTAGACTTTAAAAAAACCTCCACGAAATTTAACATTTACATATAATATTTTCCCAACTAGTAAAAGAGCTGTCTTCTAATTTAGTAAGAAAGAGGCAGAGAGAAACCACAGCAGGGAATTAAGGGTATGAATTAAATACTGTAGTACTGTGTCAAAACAGTCACCATCATTTACCGTCCCTTATACTGTACAGTCTTTCAAGCACTTCAGTTCTATTCTATTTTGATTAGAAAAGGGTAAACAAATCCCAAGGCAGATAAGAGTCTTGAAAACTTCAATTCTGGCAGAATCATGTTGAGAACTGACTTCAACCTATGTGACTTTCGGCAAATTTCTTAAAAAAGAAATTACTGCCTACCTCAATTTCCTCATCTGTAAAAATAAGGATAATAATAGCATGAACCACCAAGGGTGGTTGTTAGAATAAAATGAGACCAAGTTTGTAAAGTCCTAGGCAAATCTCAAAGCACTAGATAAATGATAGCTATTGGAAAATGGATTGCAAATGAACAAAATTGTGCTAAATTCTCATTTGATTGTGTATGGGCTTACTAAGCTATACCACTATTTCACAGCTGTTCAGGAAAGGGCTCAGCAACAGCTCATTCCCATTTAACTCATGGGTCAACAGTCAGGGCAGGAGAAATCTTGGAAGCAAGAAATTCTAGAACCTATGTGTTTCCACCAATACCACCAAAGATGTTAATGATTCAGCAATTACATTCAAAAATCTTATCTTTCCCTCTTATCACAACCTCAGGATTAGGAATAAAACCAAAATTTAAAAAAGTAATTATTTTTCATTTGAAATAAAATTTTCTCCTTTTTTCACATCTTCATCATCCAGTTGTCACAAAGAAGAATTTCCATGCTAATTATGAAAAACATTCCATCCATTGCTAGAGAAAGCTTGAGGAGGCATGGTGTGGTGGGAAAAAAGCATGGGATATGGAGGTACTGGATAGGAAGACCTAAATTGTTTTTGATCTGCTACTCTTAACTATAAATTTTTGTGAAGTCATGATATCTCTGAGTCTGTTTCTATATCTCTAAAATATGAATAAAGAAAACACTGTAAATTGTAAAGTGTTACACAACAAGGAATTATTCTCATCACTGTTTTTCTGTGCTTTTGCTCTTATTTTGACTCCCATTACTATTTGTCTTAAGCTTCTAGATCTGTGATATCAAATCTTTTTTTGGTCACACAACCTTTTCAGCAAATTTGTGTGTGTGCGTGTATGTGTGTGTGTGTGTATTCTTTCAAGATATGCATAAATACATGTGTATAAATGTAGTTTATACATATTTATGTATATGTACCTATATACCACAAGCATATATTAAATACATGAAATGTCTATTCTAATAGTTTATTATAATTTATAATTATAAAGCATATGAAAATAGGATCTTTCCTAAATAGTATTTAATTTTTTTACTATTACATGTAAAAAGTTTTCAATTTTTTATAAGATTGAGTTCCAATTTTTTTCCTTCCCTACCTTTTATCCCCCCTCTCCAAGATAGCAAGGAATCTGATAAAAAGTTAAACATGCACAATCATGCAAATATATTTTCACATTAGTTACACTGTGAAAAAAAGAAACAGAACAAAAGGGAAAAGACACAAAAACAAAAGAAATAAAAGTAGTATGCTTTGATTTGAATTCAAATTCTTTCTCTAGATGCACTAGCATTTTTCATCATGAGTGCTTTGAAATTGTCTTGGATCACTGTATGCTGAGAAGAGTTAAATCAATCACATTGAATCACCACACAATACTGTTGTTATTGTGTACAATGTTTTCCTGATTCTCACTTCAATCAGCATCAGTTCATGTAAGTCTTTACAGGTTTTTCTGAAATCTGCCTGCTCATCATTTCTTATAGTACAAAAGGATGCAATCGCAATCATATAATACAACTTGCTGAATTACTCCCCAAATGAAGGGTACCCCCTCAAATTCCATTTCTTTTTCAACACATAAAGAGCTGCTATATATATTTTAATACATATAAGTCCTCTCCCCCCCTTTTATCTTTGGTATACCACAGTAGTGGTATTGCTGGATGAATGGATTTTGCAGAGTTTGATTTGGGGGGGCACAGCTCCAAATTTTTCTTCTGAATGCTGGAATAATTTAGAATGTTAAAAACAATGCATTAGTGTCTCAATTTTCCCACATCTTCTCAAATATTTATCATTTTTCTTTTCTAGCATATTAGCCAATCTGATAGGTGTGAAGTGATGCCTCAGAGTTAAAATTTGACTCAGTTCTCTGTATGTTTTAGCAATGAAGCCTTTATCAGAAATGCTTTCTATAAAAATTGTTTCCCATTTTTTACTTTCCTTCTAATTTTGGTTGTGTTGATTTTGTCTATGCAAAAACTTTTAAATTTAAAAATCAATTATCAATAATAATCAAAATTATCCATTTTGTATCTCATAGAGCTCTCTCTCTCTCGGCCATAAATTCATCCCTTTTCCACTGGTTTGGTCGTAAATTCATCATCTCTCCACAGATCTGCCAGATCAACTATTCCTAATTTGCTTATGTCTTTCTATCTAAATTAAGTAGCCACCTTGAGTTTATCTTTGTATAACAGTGTGGGATGTTGGTCCATGCTTGATTTCTCCAAAATTAAGAAATTGGAATTTTAAAAATGATATTAAAGATGAACCAAATTATTTAAATGATTCCATTACTAATAATATTTTGGTGAGATCAATGTGTTTGAATATATTTCATAATACTCTGAAAAAGAATTTCACAGATCAGTTCTTAGTTAAATTTTTCAATAATTTCTTTTAATTATTGTCATAATTAAAAAATATTTTTCAAATGACAGATTCAACTGGAAGAAATGCATCATTGGGCTTATTAATATCGTATTTTCAATATTATCTACCACTTATATTAAGGATTTTTATTGGTTTGTCCAATAAATTTTCATGTTCTCTGAGGTTAATCAGTTCACCTTATAAACCAAGAGAAAGGTATCATACCTTTATATTTTTACCAAAAAGATTTGAAATCTGATGAAATTCTTCATTTGAAAGATCTTTAAGGAGATCAGAAAATTGTGTTTCCAAATTTAACTACAAGTCAGTATGAGTTTTTTTTAAAAAGTAGTTTATTTTTTAATCTGTTGGGTAATGCTACTGGACAGTCACTTTTCATTATAAAAATTCCCAATAAATATGAAGTATACATACACTCATGCATGCAGACATAAAGGGATTTTACATATATATATATATATATATATATATATATATATATATATATATAGAGAGAGAGAGAGAGAGAGAGAGAGAGAGAGAGTAAATAAAAAATCCATCCTTTTTTTAAGTTAGGTAAACTTTTAAGGACTGTTTCATGAAATAGTCAGCAAACTTCTGTGTGGTACAAAAGGCTTTCATGGTCACTCCCAATTTAGAATAAAGACTGCATTATAAAAAATAAAATTAACCTATTAACCTCACTGATGCCATCCTATAGCCCTTTGAGAATTTCTGCTTCCTCCTTTTTTTGCTGTAATGGTTTGACTATGAAATGATTCAGTGAATGAAATTTCACTTATGATACTATGTAACCTTATCCCCAAAATCCTTTTCTTAAAAAAAAATGAAAAACAAAGCAGCTACTCCATAGTGACTAAACTCAAAGTTCTTGCTCACCACCCCCTCCCATAAAACACTACTTTTATTAAATAAATCATTTACTGCTGAGATTATATCTGATTCATTTCATCTTTCATTTGGTGGCTTACAAAGAAATAATTCTTCATTTCATCAAAGAATCAGAATCAAGAAAATACCTTAAGTTGAAACATGTCTAAAAATCTGAACTTTCATCTACTGAATAGCACGGTTCCCACACTGCCTAATTTGTTCCATACATGCTTTTTCAAATCTCAAGCAGCACATCTTCTAACAGAAATTGTTAACAAAGGAACTCATTTTTATTTGTTACCATATTGTTTTCCATGTATTAGTCTAGTCATATTTTTCTTTGACAGGAATAGTAAGTATTTATCTAATATGAGTATGTATACTGGTCTTTTCTGTCAAGTATTATTAAGAGTTTCAACATTTGTCATTAAATTTAGTGAAATACAGTAAAGCACTAGACTTTTGTAAAGCACAAGACTTTAAATATCATTGAAAAATATGACTTCATGTTTTAGAGGCAATTTTAAAAAGAGACAGCATTATACCATTATTTGCTACCATTTTTTAGACAAAACATTCATTACAGATGAGATTTAGCATTAACTAGAAGAGATTTAAATCTATATTTGAAATCACCTTGCAAATGTTCACCTTTTCTGGCCATCATCCTTCTAGAACTGCTCTGATCACCAATTTTATCTCATAATAAACCTGATGGTGAGCTTGTCCGTGGAGAAAATTTGCCAATGCTGCCATTTTCTTTGCTTGTTTATACTTGGCTTATTATTATTATCATCTTTCGTAAGATTTTCTTCCATTTCAGGTTAAATTCCTCCATATCTGACCAATACTAGAATACCATTTAATAATTAGCTAGGATATACTTATGCTAATCCTTCAGGATTTCCATTCCCTTAAACCAAATTACTAAGTGACTAAGTGGTTAGTCCCAAGACCCAACCTTATAGAACAAGTGACTAAGATTCTAGAAATTTAGTTGTTGCTTAATAAGTGACTAATAGAGTTTCCCATATTTAATGGGTTAGAAAAGTGTGCAGGTAGGATGGAAGAATTAGGAAGTCCTTGATCCCTGGAGATTAACATTTTTACAAAGTACAATGGGGTGTGGAGAAATCTGAAAAGCAGTTCAGGTTTCTTAGGATAGGGGCCAAGATCTTCCTGGTAGGTCGCAAGATAAAGAATGAATCTGAGTCATAAGGTTTCTCTGAATCCCTAATTGGAGATAACCTGGAGTAAGGTGGACATTTTTCAAAGAAAAAAAAAGGAAAGGGACTTGTCACAGACAAATGCTGACCTCTATCATTATGAGAGTTTCAAGCAAAATCTTCATACTCTTCTGTCCCTTAAGGGTATCAGGCTTAATATATTCAAATCAGATCGTGGGGAAAAAAAATCCTTTGAAAATACCCATTCAGTACACTAAGCCTCCTAAAAAAATTTAATACTAATGAGCTAGGGACTCAGGATAATTTTTTAAAAAATTAAAATCTCTGAGCCAATGGTAAGTATCTACAAGTACATCACCAAATATAATTTTATTCTCAAATTGCTGTAATCTGCCCCAGAGCAAAAGGATGATTCCTTTCTTGCTAATTGTCAGAGAAAAGGTAAAATGGGAAGAACAAAAAGTTATAAGAAAAAAAGGGGAGGGTTCCAAAATCTAACCAGCATATTATGTATGAGTGACTTGATCAAGTATCAAGAAAGAACTAGTAGAGAAGTGTAGTATACACTTTAAATTGAATTTATAGCTATTATCTTCTAACATAGATTTTATTTTTCAAGATAAAATTAATGGTATACATAATGTAAAAATTTCACTTTTGGTAACATTCAAATTTACAGCAAAAGAAAGAATAGAAAGGAATTATCTGAAACAAGTCAATTCATAAATAGGCAAACCCAATTGTGAACACAAGGCAAACCTTGTGAAATCAAAATAATGGCATGCAACTTTGCAGAAAATTGTGTCAAAGGAAAACTGATGTGGCAAATGCTTGACTCTCACTAGTTTTTAGTCTTGTCAAATGAAAAGATTAAACACAAAAATTTTTACAAAATTTCAATGATAATTTAAGGATGGGCCTTTCTAGATCAGATTTTAGTAAACTATTTGATAATTGGATATGCAATCCTGATGTAATTGTATTCCAGACAGTGATGCCAATTAAAAACTTCCCAGATGAGAAGGAATCTTTTCCCCAGGATCTTCATTACCTACTCTTACCCCAATGGGTAACACATTAAATATTATTGGTGTCCTCTTGTTTCCAAGGGCATCTATGGACCATTTCCCACAAGATTCATCCTGCAGGGCATTACTACTACATGCACTTGAAAATTTCTATTTCTTATCGGCATACAGAATAGGACACATAAAAAAATGCAATTTAAATATGTTCAGTGGGCCACATGCAGCTTTATGCATTTTATAAGATGTCACACTTTAACAGCATGTTTTTAAGATTAGATAAAGCCATATTGTTTACTTTGTTTATTATAACAACACTGACAATTCCAAATTAGAAAAAAATTAAGGAACATTATTATAAGACTCCTGCCTGAGATAGCTTGATAGGGTGTAAAGAGTATATCAGTTCAGAATAAAAATTCCTTCTCTAAATCTTGTTAGGTCTAAAACTAGACAAGTGATAGAGAATCAGAACATGTCTAAGCTTGAAGGAACCAGAGAAAATATCTTTGTCCAAGCATGACCCAAATTAAGAACCTTCTTAAGGACAAATCAGTCATTCTCTTCACCTAACACTAGGGTCAGAAAATTCTTTGCTTACCAAACAAACCCATTCCATTTTCGGATAGGCCAATTGTTATAACAGTCTAATTTTTGTAGCATTCAAATTCACCTCTCCCTAATAGATACCTCCTAGGTACTGGTTTAATCTTCCTGGTTAAAAAATAGACATCTGCTTCCCTTAAACTCAGTCTATTCATGAGGTGGAAAAAAGGAGAAATAACCTTTCCTGTCTGCCTTTGGAATTCTTATAATGAATAAATTAAATATTGTATTTGAACTTGCCTTTCACGGTATAAAAGTGCTATACATGTCATTATTAAATCTCAACTATCGTTCATTTTCTGCCAAGTCTCATCTGTTGCAGGCAACCAGAAGTAAGAACACGGGATTTAAAAGAGACAGAGGAAGACCAAAGGATGAGAAAAATATAATAGGATATGTATAGCAGAATAATATCGGATAATAGAATATACAACCAGTTAACTGTTACTCAAATCTTCAGAAAATATTTCTTTAATGTTAAGTCAGAGGACAATGAATAGTAGAGGGAATACTCACATACAATAAAATGATAGCCCTTTGATATTTCCAGATCAATGAAATCACAGATAATTGATGTAATGAAGTGTTTAAGGGGAAATGGTGATAATAAAGAGAAAGTACTGGAACCGGAGTTAGGAAGATCTGAGTTCAAATATTATTGACGACTGTGTCACCCTGACTATGTAACCTGTTTGTTCCAGTTTCTTCATCTGTAAACCAAGGGTAATAACAGCATCTACCTCCCAGGGTTTTTGTGAAACTCAAATGGGATAATCTTTGTAAAACTCTTTGCAAACCTCACAGCACTATATAAATGCTAGCTATTATTATTGTTGTTATGAAATAAATTGATAATAAATATATCCTCAAAATCTTGAGGACAGAACTGATTGTTATCATAATAAATGTCTACTATTCAGAAAAAAATTCGGCAAGCACTCAATATTTAGATTTATTAGGGGCATAGAAAATTACTTCTGTTTTTAATGGATGAAGAAAATAGTCTTAAGTCCATGTACAAGTCAGTTGAAAATTTATTAAAGTACATGACAGGCATATATATGGTGCTATTGCCAATCTGTGATCCCTAAATGATGACTTAAGACTTTAAAATAGGCAATATAAGAATGTAGGAAAAAAAGTGGAAACAAGTCAAAAAAGAGACATGAGAGAGCCTAAGATCCATAAGAGGAGAGAGGTAATCAAATAGATGAGAGAAAAGCTAGCAGGACTTTTGAAGGACAATCAAGTAGTTCATTAAGGCATGTTGGTGGTGGTCATGTGCTATTGCACAATTTAATTATTATTAATGCAGCTCAAGTTCTGTAATGAAATGAAAATATATTAAAAACCTTTCCAAGAAAATGATAAAATGCAAAAGATGTTGAATTTGGCCTAGAGTTTAGATCTTCATTCTGCCACTTACTACTTATAATATCTTGGGAAAACCACTTTGGCTCCCTGGGTCTCAGTTTGCTTACATGTAAAATGAGAGAGCTGGACTAGATGACCCCCAAGGTCCTTTCCTTCTATGGTCCTATGATCATTTACTGAGTTAACAGTATTTCTAAAGTAGTTACTAGGTGCCTACTCCATGAAAATTGCCAGGATTATAAAGGAAGGAAAAAGCATTCCCTCACTTCAAGAACCTTACCATCTAATGGAGACAAGATGCAAATAACTAGGTGTATCAAAGACATACAAAGAGTAGTTGCAGGTAATCTGAGAGGGGGAGGCACTAGCAGCTGGGGGGAAGATAGGAGAACTAGGAAAGGCTTTCTGTAGAAGGTGGGATTTGAGCTGAGTACTGAAGGATGCCAAGGTATTACTTCAGAAATAGAGGCAAGGGGGCAGAGTATAAGGTAAAGGTAGAGAAGGTGACACAAGATAAGCATTGATGGAGAGTGAATGGAGGAGACAGTAAAGTGTCCCAGGACTGGAAAGTAAAGAGATTATGAAAAAATGTTAAATGACAACCAGAAGACTGTATATTTGATTCAAGAGATAATAATAATCCATTGGAGTAATGTCAGATTCAGATTTTGAATGGTGAGGGGGAGAAATTTGAGGCAAGAAGACCAGTTAGAAGGGTAGTGAAACAGGTGGGGAAATGATGAGGGCCTGAATATGGTTTATAGCTGTATGAGAAGAGGAAAGTGATAACAGGATTATATGCTAAATATTAAAGCAAAATTGAAAAGATTTATTAATGTGGTATAGAAAGCAAGAGTAAGGAGTTGAGGCAGATACTGAGGTTGCAAGTAGGGCAATGGAAGGATGAAAGTGACCTTAATGCAAACAGAAAAATTTGGAAAAGAAGAAGAAATGTTTTAGGGAAAAATATGAGTTCTATATTTGGACATCCTGAGTTTGATACCTATGGGATATCTAGTATAAAATATACAAAAAGCAGTTGGTGATATGACTGAAGCACAAGAGAAAGACCACACACACACACACACACACACACACACACACACACACACACACACGGCTCAAGGAAAGCATCTGCATAGAGTTAATTGAAATAATAAAATTCTAATACAATAAAAGAAGTTGGACATCTCCTTGATGTTTATAATAAATAAATAAATGATAGTATTTTCCTCTTTGTACTTCTCGTAGAGCTAGAAATAAATATGAAGAAAAGGCAATATCAAAGCAGTATGAATGTGATGAGATAATGAGAAATAATTTTATAATTTTAGGAACGTCAAATTAAATTTTGCTTCAGTACCAGAAATTAAATAGTATTTTGGGAAAAATTCAAAAAGGCAAAATTTTTATACATCTATAATATTGAAGCTGCCATACTATTTAGGAACTTTCACAATATACAATTCAGAAGTATATAAGAAGAGCAGTACCTTTGAAGCAACTAATTTAACTTATGGTTAAAAAATAAATTATGGAAATCTTGGCTTTTATGAGCTTATAAAAGTAGTTTTCCTTATCAAATTAATTTTTATAGATCCTTCAATAGATACAATGGATCTTCTTAACACTAAAATTTACTGTTTACCCCAAATTTTCAGGAAACTACATGCACATAGACTCTCTGTCCTTGAAAAATGGCATTGTTTTTGTCTCCAAAATTTGAAGGGAGGAAAGGATAGGACTTTTAAAATTTTAGGTTATATTTCAAAAGTTGTGTTCATAGCATAGTCTTTAAAGTTCATTAGTAAAAATACACAGAATAGAATAGATAGTAAGAATACATAGAATAGAACTGAAAACAGTCCTCTACCTTGTCACCTCTTGAAATTATCTCTAGAAAGACAGCTGTCTGGCCAGAACACTTTCATGGTTACCAATTTAGGAGATATGAGAAGGAAGTGATTCCCAAGATATAATCCCTGGTTACAAACTACTACCTTCAGTTCCCCAAGGAATAAACCTAAATCAGCAGAAGCACACCAGCTGATCTCAGAGTGCACAGGGATGAAGAGAATGTAGAAAGAGATTATCTCTAAGGTAACAGTGATACAAATCACACATAAGGTTTTTTGAGACTAAAGCCAACACTTTGACAGTAACTGGAAAGAAAGTGGAAATCAGTGTATATTCCAAAGCATGAATGTATGAATTCTTCAGAATTCACACCTATATGCTTTCCAATATGTAACTGGCTATCAATTAGTGAATGTAGTGAATCTCCTGAAGTGGTGGTATATATTTGACTCTGCACTATATAAATAATGATGTAAAATATGGCAAGTGATTCCAGTCCAATGGAAGTATACAGTGTTAATTCAAATAATGTGACCACTTCAGGAGGAATTTTTGTTATCCACACTAATCAGGACCTGGCTGAATGAAGTTAACTGAAATGAAATCCTATGGACATTGCATAAAAGTATACAATTACTATCATACACATTCGCTTTACAGATTACAGCTTCCCTTTGCCTGATGATATCAGAGCTGAATTTGTCATTTTGGGAGATTTTAGCAAATTCATATGCCTTTATCTGCATGGATTCAGATACAGTCAAGAACAATCTGTTCTAATGGAATTAGTTTATCCTTCCACTTTTAGGGGACTATCACAGAACAGTTGACCACCATGAGAAATAGCACAGTACAAAGGAATGGGGATCTGGAGATATGGATTCTAGCCCTGGTTCTATAAACTAAACTTCTTTAGCTTCAGTTTCCTAATTTGCAAGAACAGAGGGTTGGACGAAGTTATTTCTAACATCCCTTCTGACATTACAAATTCCCCAAAGTCATCACTGAGTTAATGCTTAAGTCAGTATGATGTTGCTTAACCTCTCTACCTTTTTCCTATGCTTTGACCACCAAGGCAGTGTTTACTCAATGGCATATAGGAAAAATGTCCCATAAACTATGTAATATATACTTTACCAAATTTTAAACCTGAGATACAGCATTGCTTTTCACTGTACATGAATGGAAGTATTCACAAACCCAAGTTAAGTTTTGCCTAATCTCATTAAGGATTTATTTAAAAAGGGAGAAAGGCTCAAAATTAGATGGGGGGGGATGGGGAAACTGAGACAAGATGGCCATGTGGAGGCAGGAATTCCCTGAAGCCCTCCTCAAGAACACTAGATAACTTGGAAGATCCCTTGTAAGATCTGTTCCACCTAAGTTGGAAGGGGTCACAGCGCAGTCAAGGTCCCACCACGCTGGAGCAAATGAGCTCCAGCCCTTCAGGAACAGCCTACCAGGTGCTTGGGTTTGTGGCAGTGGAGTAGCTTGCAGACCTCACAAACTAGGGATCACCAAGGACGACTTGGAAAGTCAATGGGAAAACTCTGCCCAGAAACAGAAGCAGGCCTGCACCCAGCAGGTAGCCACCTGGTAGATGCTCCCAGAGCGCTCAGCCCAAAAGATGATAAGGGAATGGGCAGACTGTTGAGGTCTCTCCACTATCCCTGGAAAAGGACTCTGTCACTTTGTCCCTATTCAGACCCTGGTTGCAGTCTGGGGTCCCCTACTGCTATAGCAGAGCAGGGACCCTCCTCATAGATCCAGGGCAGAGCGGAGTGCTTATGGTCATCCACAGACTACAGCATAGACAAGGAGAGCAGTCAGAGCCTCTCATTAGAGAAGGCTGGGGGTTGGGGGTCACATTAAAATCAGAGCATAGACTGGGGAAATGAGTAAAGTGAAAAAAAAAGAATTTGATCATGGATAATTACTTTGATCCCACAGAGGATCAAAACACACAGAAGATGACCAAGTCAAAGTTTTTGTATCTAAAGCCTCCAAGCAAAACTGAACCCAGCAAAACTGAACATCTTCTTTAGGGGAAAAGTTGGAATTTCAATGAAATAGGGGAATTTCAAACTTTCCTCTTGAAATGTCTAGAGTGGAACAGGAAAAAGTCTGATTTCCAAGTACAGGACTCAGGAGAAGAAGCAAAGAGAGAGAGTGGATGGAAAGGGCAAATTATGAGGGATTTTAATGTTGAACTACTTGTATTCCTGCATGGGAAGATGACACTGATAATACTCATATGAACCTTTTCATTTATTAGAATAGTTAGAAGGAGCATATATAGACAAGGCACAGAAGAGAGAGAGCTGAATATGAAGATATATTATAAAGATGGAGTCAATGCAAAAAAAAAAAGGAACGTACTGGGAGAAAGGGAAAGAAAAGGTAGAATGGGCTAAGATATTTTATATAAAAGAGACAAGAAAAAGCTTTTGCAATGAAGGGGGGGAGGGGAGGAGGAATGAGCGAGCCTTTATTCTCATCAAAAATGGTTCACTGGAAAACAACATATACACTCAATAGGGTATAGAAATCTATCTTACCCTAGAGGAAAAAGGAGAGTAAGGGGATGGGAGAAAGGGGACAGGGGGAGGGGAGGTGGGATGTAGGTGATAGAGGAGAGGGAAGTCAGATAGTCAGATACAACACATTTTTTTTTTCTTTTACAAGGGTGGTGAAGTTGGGTGACTTGCCTGGGGTTACATGGCTGGGTGATTGCTGTTTGCCTGAGGTCAGATTTGGGCTCAGACCCTCCTGGCTCCTGGGTTGGTACTCTTCCAATAAGCTACTTGTCTGTCCCACAACCCACTTTTGAGGAGGGACAAAGGGAAAGGAGAGAAAATAGAGGGAGTGGAGAGGAATATATGGAGAGAAATACAGTTAGCAATAGCAACTGTGGAAAAAATATTGAAGCAACTTCTCTCACAGACTTATGATAAAAAATGTGATTCATCCCAGAGACAGAGCTGATGTTATCTTAATACAGACTGACTGAAGTACAATTCTTTTTCCTTTTCTCTCATTTTGTTTTTCCTGAGTTTTCTCTATCTTTGTGGGGGGGGGGGATTATGTTTACTTTTACAATAAATTTATTTTTGTAATGTGTATATAAGTTTTAAAAAAGAAAAAAAACCAAAGTCTAGATTCCCATAAGTTAAATATCCCTTTTTTCACCCATACTTTTTAAGTATCTACTCAGAGCTAGTAGGCATCTCACTTCTGTTACTGGGTAGAAAAAGAATCAAGGACCTTAGATCTATAACTCTGCCACAAGGGTGGACAACTCTAGAAAAGGAGATTAGTGCAACTACTAGAATAAAAACTTCCATTCATTGGATCCTAATGCCTTTCTCCTGTAAGAAAAAAGGAAAACCAGAATACCTGTTTTTTTTACATTGGACTTCTCATATTTTCAAAAATAGAACAAGTGAAATAAGCAGTAAGCATAGTTGTCTGCTACAAGTAAAAAGTAAAAGCTATTAGATATCAAAGACATTTTAAAAATGGTATTTCAAAAATGTTCAGGAGTACCTCTAGTTACATTGTTCAAAATGCAATAAGTCACTTTCCCTCCAACAGAATATAAAAACCTAACAGTGTCATTATTGGACTTAGAATAAGGAAAATTAAAGTCCAATCTGGGTCACAGCATATTCCATTCTCTTTTCCAAATTAAGGATTTACAGTGTTCACAGGACCTTATCTTTCTATGCTATTTTATGTAAAGTTTTGTTTTCAGGTATTTGCCTAGTAATACACCTAATATTGCCCATTCATTAATAATGTTAGAAAATCTTCAATAATGGTTATTTATAGGAAAAAACCAACTTATTCTACAAAACTTGATCATGACATTTCTTAAACCATGAATGCTATACACAGAAATGAAAAACATTTTATTTCAAACCTTTAAGCTTCATTGATTTTACCACTACATATTTTAAAGCTGAATAAAACTATGAAAACCAATAGAAAAAAAAAAGTTTGTTTTCCAAAGGGATAAATAATGTCTTGACTTTTGAGTATCTACTTGTTTTAAAAAAACTGTCTTCAATATCTAGCCTTTTTATTTCTTTGGAAGAAATGACTTCTATATTTAGTATATCACTTTCAGATAATAAAATCTCATCTATGAGAATGTACAAAATTTCGCTGGAAAGTAAAAGGTTAAAAGTATATATAAAAATAAAATATCACGCACAATTGTCATTATACTTAAAAACAAGTCAGTATTTAAAAGTCAGTGATTCCCAACACATTCAGGATGAAATAAATATCAATTCTGTTTGATATTTAAAGCCCATTATAACTCACCACCTCCCCATTTCAGTCATCTTATACCTCCAATTCCCCCCCACCCCTACCACAATGTGACAACGGTTTCCTTGACTGTCCATGAACAAGACACATCATCTCTTTACTTCAGGTATTTTCACTGGCTGCTCAGTCCCCCACCCACACACTTAGAAAGTTCTTTGTCATCTTCATCAAATCTCACCTTCTACACAGGAAGGTTTTCTAATGCCTTCCCTCTGTTGGTTATCCCTAACCCATCCTCTATGGTAGCTTGATGAACCCCCCCATAAGACTGCAAGGCCTGAAGAAAAGAGATTGTTGTTTGTATTTTTGTATTCCCAGAATTTAGTAAAGTATTTGGCAGTACACAGTAGTATAGGTTTAAAAAATGTTTATCTACTGACTGATGATTTAATAGTATCCACTGTCTTTTTCTAATGTATGTGGAACAGTTTTCACTTCTGATTATAAAAACAGGATTTTAACAAAGTCAAAACCCATTCTTGAGGTCAAGCACTTATTCCACTTCATAGCACCCAGATGCCCTGAACATTTGGGAGTGCCTCTGAAGACAAAAAGAATTAGATTGGCAGAAAGAGTTAGGAGAGTATGGGAGGGGGAAAAGAAAATGAAAAGAACTGTCTATATTTTTCAAGAAGGTTTTTTTTCAAAGTGCTTTAAAAAGAATGATTATCCCCCAAATTATGAATAGGAAAAATGCAGAAGGAAAACAGACTCCGAAGGCTGTATAGTGACAATGATAAATGAGGATCTCAGACAGTATTCTCATCAACAAAACAGCATAGCTGCTGACAATCAAAAATTCTAAAAATCCTCAGTGTTCTCAAAAGCTTTATTTCCAGGTAAGATGTCACAGTTTGCATGGGGTTAGGAATGTGTGATATCATATTAAAACTTCAATAATGGGAAAAGAGATGATCTTTTCTACCAAACATTTCCAAAACAAAATCATTATTAATCACATTCTTCTTTGGTTACACAGGGTAACAGCTGTTCAAAATTTTAGAATTTCTTCTTCTAAGTTACATGCAAACATATTTTTAACAAACAGGCAAAAATATTTTTTTTAACAAACTGATATCTTAAGTATAAGACTGGACTAGTATGCATATTAAAACAGTTGTAGTCAAATCTCTAAGAGGTAATTTTTTTCTTATTTTTTTCTTTTGAAATTACTGAAACTGAACAATACACTTCTATTTGACCTCCTGTGTCTTGATTAAACCTATCAGATGACTGGTTCTAATTAAGGATCATATTACTAGCTCCCATATAGTAATTAATGTGCATTATTACCATTAAAGGCAATTTTGACCTCTGCTGTGAATCACCTAGAGTAAAATTTAATTATCAAACCCAGAAGAGGAGTTAAGATGGCTTCTTGAAAAGCATATATAGTTACGTGTTAAGATTTTGCAGTATTTTCTTTGTTCTGCTACAAAGCAATGACAAAGAACAAACCCCTGCTATCCAAGCTTCAAAAAGTAACTCCTCAAAAAGGTAACAGAAAACACTCTAGTGCTCTTTTAATTTATGCTATTCATCTGGATATACTAAATAAAGAGAACTCTTTATATATTTCCTGAAAGGTTGATGGAATCATCTATAAGAAAAAAAATGACAAACTTATTTCACTCTATAAAACATTTTTAAAAATCCATTATCTTGCCTGTATGTTTTGAAACAGTACTTATTCACTTAACCCTTTAAAGTTAATATTCCTCTGTATCTTTTAAAGATAATATTCAAAATTGTGGTATATGTATGTTATAGAACACTATTATTGTTCTATTAGAAACCAAGAGGGATGGGAATTCAGGGAAGCCTGGAAGGATGTGCATGAACTTATGCTGAGCAAGATGAGCAGAACCAGAAGAACACTGTACACCCTAACAGCAACATGGGTGTGATGATCAACATTGATGGACTTGCTCATTCCATCAGTGCAACAATCAGGCACAATTTTGGGGTATCTGTTAAGGAAAATACCATTTGTATACAGAGAAAGAATTGTGGAGTTTAAACAAAGACCAAAGACCTGTAATTGTTTTTTTTAAAAACAGTTATGTAATTTTGCTATCTCTTTTACTTTATTTTTTCCCCCATAAGGATATGATTTCTCTCACATCACATTCAGCTTGGATCAATGTATACCATGGAAACAATGTAAAGACTAATAGACTGTCTTCTGTTGGGGGGGGGGGGAAGGAGCAAGATTAGGGGGGAAATTGTAAAATTCAAAATTAAATTTTCTAAAAATTAAAAAAGTAAAGATAATGTTCATTATTTTTTAATAAAAGAGACATAATTGGTCTACCAGGTCTGTAATTTCACTTCTACACAGAAACTATCAACTGAGGCTAGCCTCAAAGAATTGCCTTGGACAATTCATATCTAAGTGATTTGACCTGGGTCACACATCCAAGATACAGCTAGGGTCCTAAACTCAGGTTTTCTCACATTCTAAGCTGGATCTTGATCCATAGTGCATTGTGTTGTATATCCCTGCTTAAATCAATAATTTTAAAAGCAATTAACTAGACAGGCTCAACTTAACATTAAGTTAAAAACTATTCTTTTTCCTTTCAAAGAAATAATGTGGCATAGTGGCTAGAAATCTGACCTGACAACCAAGAAGAAACAGGTTCATGTCCTGCCTCATTTATATATAAACTATGTGACTCTTGACAAGACCCTCTACCTTTCACTGCTCAAAGCAACATATGAAGGCCTTACATTGCAGGGAAGGGTGTCACCATGAATTGGCAGAGTGAGTCTCCTCATCTGGGAATTTCCTATACTAAGGGAATTATAGGTCCAGTTCTTATAGTTTTCCTTTCTAAGATCAAACTGTGTTTTGCTTTTGTTTTGTTAAAAAAAAATTACAAATTGACTAATCATATGTCAATTTTAACTCAATAAACTTTGACTAAGCACCAGCAATATGAAAGTCACATTCTGATTGCCTATCAGTCTGTGATATTTTAATAAAAAGCTAATGAACCTCCAAGCAAAGAATATGCTGTGTTTCCTGAATTATTTTGTATTGTTTATTCATCTTGTTGGAGAATGCCTGAGAGCCAGCCTTGCAGCTAGGAAGACCTGTGTTCAAGTCTCTTCTCTGATACACATACCAGCTGTATGATCCTGGTAATGTCTCAATGACAGGTAACTTTCAAAGACTATCCACTGAAGAGTCAGTGACAACCTATATATTAATAAAGGGAGATTCCTCATCCAGGAATTTCATAAATCACTGACAGAACAGATTGAGCTATACCCCCTCTTCCACAACAGCTTGTTTAGCCAGTCATCCAAAGGTTATAGCAATTTCCAAAGGAAATACATTTACTGAGAAACAATAAAATGAAATTTCTCACTTAAAATGAAAATATTAAAATTGGAAGAGATTCTGTGCTCACTCCTTGGGGAAAAGAAGAATCTTGGATTGGGAGTCAGTTGATTTTGGATTAGTTTTTAGTTTTACTGCTTAACTGACCATGTGAATTTGGACATGCCACTTAAACTCTGGGTTTTGGTATCCTTGGTTGCAAAATGCTTAAACTTATCTCCCAGTTCTAGCAATATGCCATTGTACATATTTCTTGTATTTACATGCAAGATTTTAAAATTCAGGTTAGCTCAGAAAAAGTAAGGGAAGATGACTGTTGTCTTCAAATGTATGAAAAGACAAGTGGTGGTTAAAAAGCATGTGTGTGTGCACACATGGCATGAATATGCTCACACATGCATGTTCATGTGCCAATGAAGAATATAACAAAGGGAATAAATAGAAATTTTAGCAGAAATTTAATCTTAATGTTACAGAGAACATTCTCTGTTTAAAAAATATGAGCCAATGTAAGGCATTATTATTTGAGAGTATGGATTCTTTCTCTGGTAATGTTTGAGGAGAAATTATAGTTAACTCATGGGATGTTCTACGAGTAGTATTGCCCAGAGACAGAGAACAGATAAAATCAAGTCATAGGAACTTTTCTAATACTCTCATGATATGAATCAAAATGTCAACTGTGACAAGAATTTTGAACTCTATGGATGCTTCAACAGAGATGTAATGAATGTAAAACACAGTATTCAAGACAAACTAAATTCTGATTTCTGAGAGCTAATGTCAGTCAAAAAATAAAAATAAAGTTCAAACAATTCCCCTTTCCAGGGGGGAAAAATACCTGCTCAAACCAGTGGCTATATGAGTGGCAAAGCAGGGAACTTAGGTGCTCAGGGGTAATTAGGATTAAATAAAAAATAATTAAATTATCCTCTGCCTACTTCTCAATTGCTATCTTATTTTTGTTAAAAAATGCTTTATCTTCTTTCTATAACAGATTATCCTTATGTGGCAGTCTGTCCAGGGAATACTTATCCCTTAACCATACCACTATAACACAGAAAATAAAAATGTGAATGGTGACTTTCCCTAGGAACATTTCAGAGGGACAGTGTTATGTCTTTCTTGTTTCCACTTTCCCAATCTAAAATTAATTCTGTTGTAGGAATTGCATTCTGAATAGGCATCCCAAATGACTACACAAAACCAAGGGACATTATTTGCTTTTAATCCTTAATTCCTCAGAAGAGATAATCCAGGTGACTAGGCAAGTAACAAATTTATAAAAAGGTTTTTTAAAAATTAAATTTCCCAGTTCTTGATCTGATATAGTTCATAAACATCTACCCCATCATAATTACGGTCATTAAATATGGTAATCATTGCTGAAAATGATACATTCATAAATAATTATTGCTCAGTATGTCTGATTCATCTTGACTCCCTTTGGGTTTTTCATGGCAAAGAAACTGGAGTGCTTTACCATTTCTGCAGTTCATTTTACAGATGATGAACTGAAACAAACAGGATTAAAAATGACTTGCCTAGGGTCACAAATGTAGTAAGTATCTGAGACCATATTTGACCTTGGAAAGATGGGTTTTCCTACTTCTTGTTCTGATATTCTATACAGTGCACCACATAAGCTGCCCTCACAAAAAAATTACAGTTGTGATTCTGAAATCCATGAGGAAATCATAGTGCAGTAGGGAATCTGAGGACTATGAATTCAAATTCAACTCTTCTGCCTGTATGATCTTGGGCAAGTCATTTAATTTCTCTGAGGCACAGTGTCCTAAAAATAATATGTTGGGAGACAGAGCCGTTGGAATCTGAACACAGACTGAAGTACATTTTTTTTCTCTCTCACTTCATGAGGTTTCTCATCTTCTTGGCTGAGGGGGGTGTTATGTTTACTCATAATAAAATTATTGTAATAATAGTAATAATAAATTAAAGTTCACTTGCAAAAAAATGTGTTGGCCAGAGGTTCCATGTAACCCAAAAGCATAATGAAAAAAAATTTATGGAGTATTTTGAACTCAACACTTAAAAAATCCCAGCCAAATGTTAAAAATTATTTTAAAATATAATTTGAGGAAAAATACATTATTTTTTTAAAATCTATGAAATGAGGGAGAAGCTAGGTGGCATAGTGGATAGAGCACTGGCCCTGAAGCCAGTACAACCTGAGTTCATATCCAGCCTCAGACACTTAATAATTGCCTAGCTGTGTGAGCTTGGGCAAGTCATTTAACCCCATTGCCTTAAATTAAAAAAAATCTATGAAATGAGATTTTTGCTGACCTAGAAAAGTTATTTTATTGACCCAAATGTTAAAGATAATGAAGGTTTTTCCCTGCCTTTCTAAAACAGAAGGTAGTCTCTTATGAAGTAGTAGAATCAAAAGAACATAGCCTTAAAGCTGGAAGGTAACTTGCAGGTTATTCTTTCTAAGGCCCTCACATTTTGCAGATTAAGAAACTAAAGCCTCAAAAGGCTAATGTGAGAGACTGCCTTGGAGGATGGGGTCATGTAACTCCCTATCAAGCTGTCATTCCACCAGACTACTGCTACCACCAGAAGTTGATGGTGCCATACTATTTAAATGATGTCTATGTGAATAAAAGGCAGTGCAGTATGGTGGACAGTGAGAAGGCCTAGGAACTGAGAAGACCTGAATTCAAGTTCTTCCTCTGAAAAATACTATGTGACCCAAGAGAAGTCCCTTACTTCTCTAAATATCTTTCTAAAACAAAAAGCTTCTAACTTTTAACAGTAAAGGCTTCAAAAGTCCAAAGCCCTGTCTCTTTCCATTCCAACAATACCAGAGACTACAAAAGGTATTAACAAGCTTGTTTCAAAGATCTTTTTAAAAGAATCTGTTATCAAAGAGGATTTCTTCCCATGATTTCTGTCGACAATACAAACCACATACCAAAATAATGGTAATACAACAAGTTTCATTTAGGAATGTCCATTTCTTGTTAAGAATGCTAACAAAGAGAAATTCATTGTTGTTTTCCCCAGAAATAATTTAAAAATGAAAATAAACCTCTTTATCTCCAATAGAAAAACATGCTTAGCTTGAACCATCTCCTTAAACATTTTTGTGACCCTTCTAGCACAGTGCCATAGTAACTGCTTTAGTACATGCTTGTTGATTGAATGATTCAAGTCACAGGTAATTAACACAGGAAACTAATATTGGTTAGAAAAGGGCAGAACCACTGAGATCTAAGTCGAACCTTTTTCCTTTTATTTAAATTTATTTTTATTTTTTATTCATACAGACATGTGTATATTTGTTACAAAATTTCCTTCCACCCTTCCCTCAGTGGCAATCAAGTTAGCATTGTACACACATATTTTTGATAAACATGTTTACAGATTAGTCATTTTTGGCATGAGGAATTAGGATTAAGGGAAAGAGATACATGAAATAATTTTTATAAAGTGTTCATAAGATTCTAAAGCAGTTTTATTTTTCTTCCTTCGAATGGGAATAACATTATCCATAGCTAGTCTAAAGCAGTTGTTCTAGTTCTCTGAACTGTTAAGAGAAGCTGCTTCCATCAAAGTTGTACACCTCACAATATTGTTGTTAATGTGTACATGTTTTCTAGGTTCTGCTCCCTTCGTTCAGCATCAGATCCTGTAAGTCATTCCTTGCTTCTCTAGAGTCCGACCATTTATGGTTTCTTATAGAACAATAATATTCCATAGTATTCATGTACCATACCTTGTTTAGCCATTCCCCAGTTGGTGGGTATCCCCTCAATGTCTAATTCTTTGCCACTATAAAAAGAGCTTCTATGAATATTTTGGAACATATAGGACTTTTCCCATTTTTCCCATTATGATTTCTTCTGGATATAAGCCTACAATTGGAATAGCTGGATCAAAGGGAATGAACATTTTTTTTTGCTCTTTGGGCATAGTTCCACATTGCTCTCCAGAATGGATGGATTCATTCACAACTCCACCAGCAATGCATCAATGTCCCAATCCTTCCACAACTTCTCCAACATTGATCATTTTTCCCTTTTTCTCATATTGCCCAATCTAATAGGTGTGAGGTGATGCCTTACTGTTGTTTTAATTAGTATTTCTCTAACCAATAATGATTTGGAATATTTTTTCATATGATTATCCAACCTTTTTTTTCAAAATCTGAGAACATACTCTGTTGCTTTGAATAATATCTCAAACCACAAAACTACAGGCAGTGAACAATACCAACACACCACCACCATCAACACCACCACACTACACATAATGATTTACATTGTGTAACTTCTCACAAGGTAGAAATGATACTCATTAATACGGGACTCCCATTGACAAAATTTTTGTAGTCATCAACACCTTATTTTTTCTTTACTTTTTCAAAATACTTATTTTTTTCTTTTCTCTCACATCCATACTTTCAAATCAATATATTCTTGTGTGATTTTCATATTGTCAACTAAGAGATAAACTTTTACTTTGAGGTTCTAGTGGTAAAAATAACTTCCCTCAAGTAGGCTCTCAGATTGCTGGAAGTGAAGACTAAGAGGAGACAGCACTGGGCAGACAAAAAGAGATAGAACTTTTTAAGTTTTGTTGAAGTGGTCCCCGGCACATAGAGTAGAGTAGTAGAAATCCGAGATGAACAGACTATGCTGTCTTGGTATCTCTTTGCTTTTGATCTGTTGGTGAACTTCCTTTTTCCTTGACTCACACAGAACACAGGTATCTCACAATTATCATGTAATGTCAAAGTCACTACATAACAGCTTAGGTTTTTCCTCCTTCCTCCCTCCCTCCCTTCCTACCTATTATAATTTCCTGTCCCTCCTCAATTATAAGCTTTACAGCCTGCACTGAGGCTTATCTAAACTTTGTCTCTCTCCTTCTACACATGGCACTTTGCTTTGCGAAGGATTTAATGTTATTTTAATTAACCAATGTCTAACTCTGCTATCATGACTTTTAAGGCTCACAAACAATGGAATTTTGTTGAATTTCTTAAAGCAGCAGGTCAAAAACAACTTTAATTTTTTTTTTCATTTTAAACTAAATGTGAAGAAATGGAAGAAAAGTAGATATTTTTTTAAAAAGCTACTGACCCAGGATAATTGTTCAGAATTTAAGGAAAAGCAGCCTTGGCAACCTAAAATTGAAGTAGAGCTTTCACAGTAATTACTGCTAACTTTATTACCTTAAACTGATTTTGTTAATTATAATCCAAACAAAAGGTGTGATTCTTTGCATTTACAACACAGCATTTCAAAAAGGGAAATCAAGTATACTTAATTTTTGGGTCCAGATACATTTCATTGTCAGGGAAGAATTGGAGATGAAGAATGATTCCAAATTTTCCCCATAAGAATCAGAAAGATTATCTCATACAAAATAGATTTTTTTACTCACAGAAAGAGAAGGTTTTTTCAGGTGTATTTTTCATTATAGGGTAGTTAAAATAATCAAAATTGTTACTGATTAAGTAATCTAGTAATTTTTACTATATTAATAGGACCTTAGTAGTCTACATCCATTAAATTGGAGAATATACTATTTATACACATATATAATAAAAACTGTACTAAAAACTGGTTATGTGCTATTCAAGATACCAACAATCTCTGGTAACCAATTTCTCCCCAAGTCTTCAGTACAATGATAATGACATAGCTGAAGAATCAAAAAAAAAAAAAAATATACCAAGTCATCAAAGGAAAACAGTATTACAATAGTAAATTAGCTCACATTTCTCCTGGCTTTAAATCTTGCTAAATAGGTTACAAAAGCATTATTCAAATTGTACAATTATGATTAATTGAGTCAAAAAGTCTAAATGACTTGCCCAAGGTCACACAGTTAGTGAAGAAAGTCTAAGCCAGTAGTATTTCATCATAATTATATACCACCACTTGTTCAGTCATATCAAATTAAAATTTTAATTAACTGAAGCATATTCAATTCTACTACAACCCTCCATTTTAGCTCTGTGTGTATCACTCATTTTTGAAATGTGTGTTTTTGTTTAAACAGTATATGGCTGAATTCTGATTTTTAAACCATTCTGCTAACTGGTTCTGTTTTAAGGGTGAATTCATTCCAATCACATCCAAAGACATAATTACTATTTATGAATGTCCCCTATTATTTTTATTTACAATTTTCCTTCTCAGTCTCTTTTTAACCTATTCCTATTACTTTACCTACTCCCTTTACCCTCCTATTCCTTACTGTACTCAAACCTCTTTTTTTATTATTCAGTGTTACGGAAATGTTTATTTTATTCCATAAATTAAAGAAAAAGGAAGTCTAAGACAGGTCTAGAACTTGGATAATTTAGTTATTACCTTAGACCAATATTCTGCTTCCTTCTCTGGATAGTTTTATTATTGTGTGCTCTAGTTTGCAGGCATATTATTTTTAATATATTTCATCGTTCATTGTTCAGCAAAATAAACTCATCTCCCAAAGATGATAATATAAATGGTAAATAAGTTTTCAAGTCAGTGCACATAAACCCATAACATGCCTAAATATTTAGTGCTGTTTTAACAGAATCTAAAGAAAGAAAGAAAATACATTTTTATGGGAAACCATGCTTAAAGTACTTCCAACTTATAGCAACAGGGAAGCATTTCCTTTCCTTAGGCAGTGGAGGCATAGTTTTTGCTAGTTGCAAGGACTTAGTGGCAGCTCATCTGCTCTGAAGGGGGAAAAAAGTGAGTTGAGAGTTTGTAGGGAGATGAGAATCAATGAACTGAAGGAAGAATGGGGAATAACAAGAGCATAGAAATTATTAGAACACTTAGCTCGGAGCAGAAAGATCTTTCACCTGGAAATCAATAGATATGTTCTATTCACTAACTATGTGGATGATCTTCAACAAATGTCTTATTATCTCCAGGCCCCTGATTTCACATCTGTAAGAAGAAAAGTCCTTTCCTATTCTAAAAATTCGATGCCTCTCTAAACTCTCCAATCAAACTCATTCTTTTCTCTAACAAATCCATCTTTTTCTACTATGACTCTAGGATCTTAAAAAAAACTTTTAAAAGTTTCCAAGAAATTTTTTGAACTAGAAAACTAAGAAGTCTCCAGAGAATAAAAAAATTTTCCTTCCTCTCCAACAAGTATCATTCATTACCTCTTTTCTTATGTTATCAGATCCTTTGAGGAAAAGACAAGTCAGTAAAAGTGTGTTGAATGATGGGTCTTTGTGTTCAAATGACCTAAATAAAATTTCTCCTATATTTCCCAGGAAAACCATGCTTAGGTTAAGAGGGACAATCAGTCATGAGAAACTGGGAGGGGGGAAGGAGGGCTTTGAGGGAAGAACAGTAGAATAGTACTGGGCTTTTATACATGAAGGTAAATAGATAGGACATGTGTCACAGATGTCACCCACAAGACTGCTCCAGGGGCTGGGGGTTGTAAGGAACAGTGTCTGGGGAAGAGAGGAGTAGCCATGGAAGTAAACCACCCTTTTCTTCTACTTCCCTTCTACAACCACTGTCAAGAATGATCCTACCTGAGCAAAAGTACAAAGTAAATTTATTAGAGATTTGACAGAAGTAAGGACAATAGTCACATGAGAGGGGAAGAATGAAATAAGGGAAATTCCAAACAGCAGCAGCGAGCAGGTATGTGGTGAACCCACTGAATGTTTCTGGTGTATTCTATCACCAGAAACCACATGCTGGTGCTTGCCCTGCACTGATAGTGAACCAAGGTGTCTCACTGATACAGGAAGAAGAGAAATCAAGTCAACATCCAGGAGAGTCCTGCAGCATCCAGTTCATCATCAATAGTCCTGTTTCTTATTAGATCAGCCCATGGGATGGAATGCTTCTGGAAAAGTCAAATAAGAAGGATGCCATGCACAGCATACCCTTCACCATAACAAACATAATTGCGCAAGACACTCCACCAGTTACTTGGTACTTCAATACCCAAAGATGACTATTATTATTTAAGGACTAGGTATATGGAGGCAGGAACTGTATCAGGGGCTGTCTGAAAACTGACAATCCATACACTAGACAGAAGACAACTCTTAATAAAGCAAAAATAACTAACCAGAATACCTCATTCCTTGACCATATAAAAGGATTTTCTATATCCATGTAACAGTAGGTTACAGGCTCCTTGATTTACAGCCATTTAAAACAATCTGCTTTAATAGGCTTTTAGCAGAAATTTTTATGAGATTCTGAAAAAAATGGCTTTCAAACAATAGTTACAGTGCCTAGAATATAAGCACAAATATATCAGGAGCTCCATGTCCTAAAATTCTTCCCTGCCATTTCCCTCCATGAAAGTAAAGTTAGTTTTGTCTTTTCCAAGTGTCAAATCCATGCTCAAAACCTCAGAATCAGGGGGACTAAATACATCATGTCCCCCTCACCTGAGTACAGAACAGCCACAAAGAATACCAGCCTCTGGCTGATGATTTTCTAGGAGACCATTGTGGATGATTTAGAAAGCAAGAGACTAGCTCAGTTTCAACAGCAAAAAAATATGAATTCAAGATGAATATCCTTGTTGAATAATCTTCCCCTGCCAGAGTCAGGGAAATCTTTTTAAACTGCTGAATGATCTCCTATAAGTATCTCCTCACGTTCCAAAACATTAAAAATAAATATCAGGAAAATTGACTGGAGTCAGGCCTAGGACAGAACAGTATTTCCTTTCTTCCTAGAATCTGAGAATTTTGGTGCTGAAAGGCTCCATAGAGATTATGTTATATTATCCAATATCCTCATTTTCCAAAGAACACCTAGAGAAATAAAGTAATTTGGCAAAAGATTCATAGCAAGTGTTGGCAGAACTGGTTAGAAATCAAATTTCCTAATATTGTGTGTGTGTGTGTGTGTGTGTGAGAGAGAGAGAGAGAGAGAGAGAGAGAGAGAGAGAGAGAGAGAGAGAGAGAAAAATAATCACAAATACTATCCTCAGAGGTTCAGTGTGACCTTCTAATCCCATGGCAACCAAAGTTCATCAACAATGTTTGAGTTTCTGATGTCAGCAATCTGGGCCTGGGTGTACCTACATGTCAAAGCAAGAAGGTGTCCTAGAACTGGTTTGTGCAGTGAAACAAAATAGCCCTGTAATGAGGTGTTTAAGACTAGGTTTCTATTCTGCAGTATTTCTTCTAGACAAAGAATATGTAGTATGAAAAGCCAATACATTTCAGGTCAGTCAACATAGATTCTTGAATCTACTTACTGTGAAGGATTGGCCTCACTCACTATCTAAGTTGATGTAATAGCAAAGAGATTTTTCAAGTTTACACACCCAAAGATGCTTATCTCTATGACTCATATTCTCAGAGAGCATGAGAAGACATGTCAGGAATACACCAAGATTAGGACATGCCCTAGTGCTTATTCTGTATTTAGCTGCTTTCATTATATATACGTGACAGCAGGGAAAATACCCTTAAGATTTTCCTATGGGGGTATAATACACAGAAAATGTTATAGTACTAATGGTACTCTTTAAAAGTAGGTAAGAAAGTGACAAATTATAAAGGCGAATAAAGTATCTCTGGATAGAAAAAGTTTGCCAGATGATAGCAACCTATTTGTAACAGAAGTTTATAACATGATTAGACATAAAACATAAGTTCAAATAGCTCCCAGTCCATGAAAAACCATATGTCCTCACTAAGTAGAAATGTTCTGTAAAGCCAAGTTTTGCCAAAGCAGGCATTACAAAAGATAGGAAAGGAAATGTAGAACTATCTATGCAAAATATTTCTGTCCTTCAAGTTCACATAATATGGGACTTCTTAAAAGAGAGGCAATACCAAGAGAAGAAAATAGGAAAAAAGTTTAAGACAGTATTATTATAAAGTACACTTTAAAGGTTGTCAAGTGGACTATGATGGACAAGTGAAATAATCTTTCTGTGGCTTAGTCCTATATCAAAGAAAGCCATGGGTTAATTTTCTTATTAGTAATCAGAAAATGGCCTTTGTTTCCTGACCTTCAAAGGAGAAGGAAGGAAAATCTCAAACAGAATATAAGTATGAAAAGAAGAATGCTTAAAATAGTCTCTCACTAAAGTAAATTAGAAATTTGTCTGTCATTTTGCTGATGGATTTAATTATGCATTGCATACTGGTTGATTTTCTAATATTTATCAAATACTTAGAGAATTACTAGGTTTGCACTTTTTTTAAATAAACTCATTAAGAGAAAAGCAAATTTTCCATTTTAGATAGAAATAACAATAGGGATCTCAAATATCAGCATTCCCAAGTGAGGTGTTCTCATACAAGTATTGATTGGAACACAAATCTGGCAAGAGAGATGAGCAAGTCATGTTCCATCTCCTGTGATGTGAAAAGGGCTATTTGAAGAGCAGAGAAAGTGTAAATTAAAGTGTGTGGGGGGGTGGAAATCACTAACAAAGGCAACCACCCTTGAAAAAGCATAAATGGAGTAAAGTTTTTGATAAGAATTAATTACATTCATACTGGGAAAGCTCTCACTACATATGGAAAAATAAGCGCTACAATTTTTTTTAGTTAAATGACAACTCAAATTATTTTGCAACAGAAAGACTTTAATCAAAATAAAAACATGTGTGCAGTTTCTCATTGCCAATTATACAAAACCAGACTTGAACTGAGTTCAATGAATGGATTGATGAAGGAAAAAAGTGGTTACTGTTGAAAAACCAGATACACACACACACACACACACACACACACACACAAACACATATGTATATAAGCATTCTAATTAGATTAATGAGGGGAAAAAAAGTGGTTACTGCTGAAAAGCCATAACATACACACACACACACACACACACACACACACACACACACACACACACAAATTCTAACTAAATTAATTTTCTTAGGGCAAGATATAGCTAATGTCTAGGAGGCACTACCATTGAAAGAAAAACTTTTAATTTTGGAAGTGGGACTTTTTAAAACTATCAAAAACCTCTCCTCTAGTTTCCAAGGTGGTTAGCATTGTTCTACATAGTCAACAAAAGCAGTTTGTTGCATTGAGTTCATGCCATTCAATATCGGAGAATCTAAATTCCATGCTTCTAAAAGATAAAGTACTGAGAATAGCAGCCCCAAAACACACTGTATTCCAATATATTACTCTTTAATATGAATTAGTATCAGTAAGTTATTAGAGTTTGAACCTTGGCATTGCCACTTGTAGAGACCTTAGGCAAGTGACCTTCTTGGCTTCAATTTTCTCATCTGTAAAATGGGCATATAAGAGTAAATGCCCTACCTAATTCTCAAGATTGCTAGAAGCATCAAATGAGGTGATGCAGAAAAATATACATTATAAATAATAAGGTCCTATAAAAAGGTAAGGAATTATTTGCTATTATAACATTATTATTAATGAACTCAATGAATGTGCAGTTTTCACTCTCAAGGAATTTAGTATAATTTAAACCTGAACCTATTCTCAGCTGGTTCAATTAACTATACTAGCATACCTCACTTTATGCTATGTTTTGAGTCTAAGAATACAACCTAGCCTAAAATACTGTGGCAGAATGAAGTTATCTTAATAGGAGCTATTCAGGTAAAGCCTTAGAACAGTTTTAGGGCACTTAAGATTTTTGGGACATGCTGTATTTGAAAAGTATATAAATTGATGGCCATTCAGAATTTCAACCAAGAAACATTAAATATTCCTACAATGGGGTGGTTGGGTAGACTCCTCGAATATACCAAAAGTCACTGAAAAGAGAACTTAGGCATCAAGGCAGAGACATATAACACTAAAATGAGGAAGAGGAGAGGAAGTAAGGAATAAGTGAAAATTACTGGCAAGAAAACAAGCCAAAAATTTGGTAATATTGAAGAAAGAGAAACGGAAGAGGGGCTACTTTTTCTTTCTCAGGAAGAATTTAATCTCTAATATAATCATCAAGAAACCACAGCTCTCAGATGATTTTTCTATATTTTTTATTTATATAACAGACAAAGTGCACATACACATGGTCATACATACATAGAATCCTCATTTGGGAAAACACAATTTGTCTTTTCAGGAAAAATGATGGCTAGAAAGAAAAGGGTAATTCATTGGAGGTGCAACAAATTAATAATAAACTCAATCCCAGACTCAAATTCTGTGAAAATGTAGTTGAGCCTGAAAAGTTTTCAAAGCCCCCAAATTTTATATTGTTTTCTTTATGTTCCAGAACTCCCAGATAGAGCAATTTTTGCTGCTTCCTTATTGTGAATAGGGCTTGATAAGAATTTGACTGTTATTAAAAAACAATTTTATAAAGTGTTATCCCTCTGTAATACTTAACCATTCAAGTTAAGGAAAAAGACAAACAGGACCCGGCTATACTTGTCAACAAAAGATTTGAGAGGGAAGAACCTGGCTTTAGGGTAAGTTTAGTTAAAGCAAGGTCAACACAACTTTATATGGGAAATGACACAAAAGCACAAAGAGAATATTTACATGTCATAATGGTCAAGGAGAAAGAGATGGAAAATGAACTAGTTGTTTAAATTCACTGTGAAATCTGTTGTTCTTCATTCCTTTAACTCCATTCAAGAGAACAGTTAGCTCCAATCTCTTTCTCACTCAATTACAATGCTCTACTCCCATCCATCCTCTCAGCCGTACTACCCCTAAATTGCTTATGAGCATAAAGTAAAGTACTTCCCAAAGAGCAGAAATTCAATAAACGCTGGTAAAACTGAATCCTCAAAATCTGCTTCAAGATCAAATAAAATACTTCAATAGGAAAAATGCTGAAACAAAGTCATTTCCACTAAATTTTATCTCTTTAACAATCAGGTTTTCCTCCTTTTCCTTAAATTTGTGTGAAAAGAAAACAATCTAAATTTACTTAAGGAAACAACACATGCACTAGAAGAATATATCCAATTCTATTACAGTAGAACATAGAAACAAATGTATGAAGTATGAGCTTCTTAAACACTGTGAATGTTAAATGAGTAAAGAGGATATATTTAGAGTTTTAGTTTATAAAGGCATATCATTTTAAAATACCACTCTCTTTTCAACATTGTCAATTGATTTACTGGTCTAAAATTGATCAACAATTTTTTTTCTATTCCATTTAGTTGTCAAATCAAATAAATGCATACACTTAAAAATCTAACAGTTTGAGAACAGGGCACAAGATTCATTAAAATTTCTAGGCAATGACCCAGTGGCAAAAAAAAAGAAAAAACCTGATTTTCCTCTGATGTCTACTTGTAATGTATCCTCAGATAAGTGAATTCAATTTTTATTTCTTCCCACTAGATGGTAAGTTCCTTGCTAGACTTTAAGGGAAGAGATTTACATCTAATTTGGCACTGTTTTTTGGGAGACCTCATTGAAAAGAAAGTATATTTATCTAACTAGAAAATGTAGATCCTACTCTTATTTCTCTATTTTTTTTTCCAATAGATGTAGCTTGAATTTGTATGGGTAGCGCTGGATGATATCTGAATTCCTTCTAATTTCTGAGATATAGTGACATTGATAGAATTATTTTTCTTCAAATTTATGGTTTTCAGTTAACATGGATGTCACAGAGGAACTCTACAAGGAAAGAAATATTTCTACTACAAGCTTATAGTCCAAACTTCTAGTCACTTAACAAGTCCTTTTTAATCAGTCATGAGAAATAAAATTTTTACAGTCTAAGAGAAAAGGAACCCATCTTTTATATCATGCCTCTTTTTTGATTTTTTTTAATACCAGAAACATGATTTCATCATAGACACGTGCTTCTAGAAAAGAACTTCCTCTATCAATGTAAATTAGCACTTGCTCTGCAACTTCTAGTATCAGAGATTTGCCTGAGCCACCAAGATTTCAATTGACTTATTCAAGATTGCCCAATTAGTATGTATCAGAGGTGGGACCTGAAGTCAGATCTTCTTGGCTCTGAAACCAGTTTCCTATCCATTATATTATGCTGGTTCCTCGGGATGGGGGGGGGGGGGGAGGAAGGAAGGAAGGAGATGAAGTAGAATTCACTTTTCTATAAAAAGCTAGGTTGAACTTCACAGAAGCTATAACAATAAACTAATTTTGGAGATGGGGTTATAGAATGGAGTAAGTTAAGGGAAATGTGAGCTGGCAGACTTCAGCACAGAGAACAGAGTAAAGATAAAGTTCATGACTTAAGGAGATACAGTTGAAATAGATATTCCTATCACTGCCAAGCACAATTCCTAAACAGAAGTTTTGGTGATGCTTACTTAGAATGGGTCAGTTTAACTTCTAATTCCCTTATAGTACCTTTGTGCCACTACTAGTGCAGGTTCAAAACTCTGGGGTACATTAAAAAAGGTAGTACCTATGCAGATCTAACACGATCTACAATAATTAAAAGTTCACTAGGGAGATTAAATTTTATATGTGTGTGTGTGTGTGTGTGTGTGTGTGTGTGTGTGTGTTTATGTGTGTATGTATGTATGTTTGTGTGGCTTTAGGATACCCTGAAATCACTTTCCTTCTGTAAATTTCACTTCCGAATTAAGCTCTGCTCAAGTTAAAATTTAAATCAACACAGTTCAGTCCTAAGGAAATGCAACTGAAGGCATCCCTGAAGCCTGCCTGGAAAATGGGAGAAGCAAATCTAAGATAAATCCAGTCTCAGACACTTAATAATTACCTAGTTGTGTGGCCTTGGGCAAGCCACTGAACCCCATTTGCCTTGCAAAAAAAAAAAAAAAAGAATTGTGTATGAATCACTAGCACATCTTTGGGATCCAAAGGGGGGGGGGGGGGATAAAGTGCCAAACCTGACAGTAATATGGCTCTGAAAAGCTACCTTAGTGTGCACTCTTACATCAAAGAGATTTGCTTGATAGATGATTCAAAAAAGTATTCAAGAGCCACTATAGCTAAACCAATATGCTTTTGGTCTTAGGTTATTAAAGAAAGACCACAAATACCTGCATTTTATTCAAATGTAAGTCCGTATTTAATCATCTTAAATTCCATTGTTTACTAGAATAGTGGTGTCAAATTCAAACAGAAACAAAGGCCACTAAATCACACATAAGGATCCTTGCATGCATACTGACTTGAAAAATCACATTAACTTTATGTTTTATTTTATTTTTTTACTTATTTCAACAAATATTTTCAAATTACATTTTAATCAGTTGAAATCACACTAAGAAGTATTATGAGCCACATGGGGCCTTTGAGCAGTATGTCTGACACCTCTGTGTTAGAAGTTTCTTTTTAATGATTAAGTTAAATTCCAAATATGGCATCCAGATACCTGAACTTTGACTCAGTAGATTAGCACTCCACTTTACAGGATAAAGATTTGACTAAGATACTATTTCTTTTGGTCAAGAAGCAAAGAATGAACAATCAAACACTCCTCATGAAATTTATATTTTCTTTCTAGGAAGTGATAAGTGCAAAGTTATCCTGAGGGACTTCTAACAACATCATCATCTGAAGCCTTAAGAGCACTTTCTAAGCCCATCCAGGAGTGCAATATTGAGAGAAAAAAAATTGCAGAAATATGGCATGGTAAATATATATGACTAAAACAGGATATGAGGAAACATAAAACCAATTTTAAAAAGAGAGTACAGCGTATTGCAGAAAGACTGAAGAACTGAAAATCAAGAAAGTCAGGTTCAAATTCAAATTGAACTAATAGAATGACTAAGGACAAGTCACCTGACAATTCTGAGCCTGGCTTCTTCATTTTTAGAATGAGCTCCTAACTCACAGGGTGAAATGAAGATCAAATGAGGTCACACATAAAACATTTGCAAAACCTTAAAAAAATTCTTCTTAGGAAAAACAAAGAAACAGAGATGATACTTTATTTTCTATGATTAACTAACTGAATCCTGTAATCTCATTTTAACTCCATCTCACCTTCTCAACCTGGGGAAATATATCAAAAGTCTGTCAGTGGAGAATAGAGGAGAGAGAGAAATGTTTTCTGTCAGAGGATAAAACTACAACCCACGACTTTGCCCAGAGTCTTAGGACTAGGATGTGAGAGTAAAAGATAAGAAGGTCAGACTTTAAGAGTTCAGATCTGAAAGTCATACAGCTACCTATTTGAAGTCTCCTAACCAAATAATATCGCTAAATTTAGCATGTGCAAATATCTGTTCCAAGTATTTTAAAGTAGAAGTAGAGAACCTCACACTGAAATTAGTGCCACTTGATAATGAATCAACACAGTAAGGTTATTTGCAATCTTGTTGCAGGGAAGGGTTCAATTTGGTTTCATTTTAGTTTCTAAGAACTTTATTTTTCTTTAATCAATAAACAGTGTATTAAGCATTCTCTTTGTTAAGTAGTGTGCCAGCCAAAGGAAACGTGGTCCTTTCCCTTAAAGAGTTTGCAACATAGTAGAAGTGATTAGACAGAATAATGTTTGCCTTCATTTTAGAAGAAGAGAGATGTATGACAAGCATGTGAACTGGATGGGGTCTGTGCTAGGTCACCAGTCTCACTTTGTCTTCCAGAGCCATCTAGATCCAGTGGCCAGATATGAATCAGGACAATTGGAGATGGGCCTGGATATGAGGCAATCAGGATTAAGTGACTTGCCCAAGGTTACACAGCTAGTAAGAATTGTGTCCGAGACCAAATTCAAACTCCCCTTCTCCTGACTCCAAGGCCAGTGTTCTAACCACTGCATCCCCTAGCTGCAAATTCACAGATAAAGATAACACAAATAACAATCAATAAATATACAAGGGGAAAATAAAATATGAAAAATTTAAATGAAAGGATCATTTCCAATTGGAGGTATCCTGGAAGTTGAATAGGAGGTAATAGCCTTTTAACTAGACCTTGAAGAAGAGGTAGAATATCAATAGAGAGGGAGGAAGATGGCAGTCCAGATATACTTTTTACAATGTGAGCAAGTATATGGAAGTAAATGTGAATACTGAATAATAAAAGTTGAATAAAACATTCAATATGTAAGAACAAAGCTGAAGCCAGATTGTAAAAAGCTTTGAATACTAATTAGGAATTTGGAGTTTATTTGGTAGCTAATTTCAACTTAAGTCAGTGTACATTTAAAAAGAAATTACAACATGCCTATCCCTGTGACAGGTGCTAGTGATACAGAAATAAAATTGAGTTCCACAAGGATTATAATTCAATAGGTAATCAACAAGTGCTCACTAAGCTCCTACTATGCATCAAACACTGTTAGGTACTGAAATGTGAATGAAATAGTTCCTGCTTTCAAGGATGAAGAAGTATATAGAATGCTACCATGGGGGCTGGGGGTGTCGGTAGAGGGGGGTTTGAGAAATTTGAAGTAGAAAAAATTAGTTCTAGCCAGTTGGATCATGGATAACTCCATGGAGAAGGCAGCACTTGAGTGAAGTCTTGAATGGGATGGAATTCCATAGACAGAAATGGAAAAGAATCATCCATATTTATACAGCATTTTACAGTTTACAAGAGGCAACATGGTGGAGCAGATAGAGAAATGTCTTGGAATCAGGATTTCAGCATTCAGATCTCTTGAAATTGGTTGGCTGTAAGACTCTACAAAAGTCATCCACCTTTTCAGTGCTCCAAGCAACTCTCTGGGACAATTAGTTACAGAGAAGGTGCCACCTATATATCAAGTGAGAAAGTTCTTTCCACTAATGAACTCACAGGTTTTGATAGGTGATTTAGGGCTCCTGATATCCATGGTAGTAGCATGTAGGTTGAGGCATATTTGTATCAAAGTAAAAAGTCTTTGTGTCTGAGACCTGAGGATCTCCTCACCCTATCAACTTATAGGTGATGAATGTTTACGCCCCAATCCAAGACCATCTACTCAGTCACAGAGATAGTGTGATCTATCAATGGGGAACAAGCCACAGATAATGACAGATCCTTGATATATTGTTGTATTATACCTTTTAAAATGCTTTATCACAACCACCTACTTCCTATAAATGGTATCTCCAAACATCAATGAAGTAAAATAATGAATAGGACCACTATTACCTACCTTTTGGCAGCAAATTTATTGGTTTCTTTTTACATTAGTAAGCATCACATATTAATGTCAATTTTAGACTAAAAGGAAAACTATTGAAGTATCTGAAGTATCCTTGGTTACTTAGTAGGGATTCTCAATTTTGTTCCTTACAACTCCAGGTTCCAAGAGGCCTTTGTGGGCATTAACCAAATAACAATGCTGGACAGGTAACAAGTTATCTGGACCCTCAGCTATGACTAGATGGGAGCCTCAGTTTCTCCAACTGGATTAGATGAACTCTAGGTCCTTTTCAACTCTAAAGTGATGGTCCTATGAGTATTTAATTATAAAGATATTCCACTGTCTCTGGGTCCTGCCCCCAAAACATACAAAGGATTTTGAGGCATGAAAAATATGATGGCTGAAACTCAATCTCCCTAACCATCCCACCCTTCAAAATAATTTTTGGATAATAAAAACATTTACCAGGTAATGTGCCTTAGCATTTTACAAATATTATCTCATTTGAGCTTCACAACAACTCTGGGAATTAGGTAGGGTATTATTTTATAGTTACCATTTTATATTTGAAGAAACTGAGGCAAATAGAAGTTAATTGACTCACCCAAGTCACATTCGAACTTACTGACTGGAGATCCAATGCTTTATCCATTGAACCACCTAGCTATGAAAAAATCACTATCCTCATTCTGAATCTGATTGAGAAGTGCTTGCCCTTTTCCTTTCTCTCTGACAAATACTAAGCTAAGACAGTACAATTAGGTAGATAATGATATTGTGAAAATAACCCTGGATCCCAAGTTAGGAAGTAGGAGTAGCAGTTTCTCTTCTTACTGGTATGTAGCTTCAGGGAAATTACTTAGCTACTCTGGGCCTCAGTTTACACACTTAAAAAATTAGGAATTCTCTTGACCTTTTTTTAATTTCACAAATTTGTTGTGCAAAACCAAAATAAGGCATGTTACATCCCTCATAACTACAAAGTATAAAGTAAACACATGCTATTAATAATGACAGAAAGCATCTCAAATTATAAAATACTATACAAACGAAAGGTTGCAGCAATAATAATAATAATAATAATAATAATAATAATAATAATAATAATAACAATACAAAAAAAGAAATTATCTCTTATCCTTGGGTCTATAAAGTACTGGAAAACTAGCTGGTTAATTAGGTTTCTAACCAGCTAAAATTAATGCCATTTTCAAAAAAAATAATTTCAACTACTTTCTCCAAAACATTACAGTGGGGCAGCTAGATGGCGCAGTGGATAGAGCACTGGCCCTGGAGTCAGAAGGACCTGAGTTCAAATTCGACCTCAGACACTTAATGATTGCCTGGCTATATGACCTTAGGCAAGTCATTTAATCCTATTGCCTTAAATAAAAAGTTTAAAAAATTACAAAAGATAAATTACTTGATGATTAGAATCATTTACACACACATATATAATACACTATTATATAGGGATAACAATTACAAAAATACAATTAAAAGTTAAGTGTAGGAAAACAACGAAAATCTTCGAGAAAATCTTTGAGAAAGTATCAACCCTAATGTACCCCACTCCCTACCACATCTCTTCAAAAGCCTTCCCTTTAGAGAAAAGCTAAAAATGGCTTGCCCATCCACAGCACTTCCAACACATTCTTTTAGTCTTTGCTCCAATGTCAAGAGGTTGGAGTGGCCTTCCTCTTTGTCAAGGCTAAGTTGTGTCCTTGACTTCAGCTTTCTCCACTCCACCACTTCCTCCATCAATCATTCTTTCTCATCTTCAATCGCGCTCTCTCTCTCTCTCTCTCTGTTACCTAAACAAACACACTCCCATCACCCCTGCCAAAAAGATAGCAAAATATATAAATAAATCACCTTTCTTGAATCTTGTCATTTCTATCCTCAAGATATTATCATAAAATCATAGATGTTGAGCAGGTTTCTTAACTTTTTTTGTGTGACGGACCTCACATTTTAGTGAAGCCAAAATGTCCCATTCTCAGAATGACGCTTTTAAACACAGGATTACAAAGGAAATCAATCATTGAAATATAATTGTCAAAAATTTTTAAAAAACAAGTTAATGAACTCCAGGTTTAAAAACCCTGATTTATAGACAGAAGAGACCTCACATCACCTAGTCTAACTCGCACATCTTACAGCTTAGCAACTGAAGCCCACAGAAGGCTGAATAGCCAAGTTCCTATTCAAATCCAAGTCAATGCTCTTTTCACTTGAACAATACTTCCGTCTATTATTTTTCTTTCCTCCCCTTCATTTGTGAAATTCTGGAAAGAATTGCACATACTTACTCCACCTTCTTCCTTGCTACCCACCATTCATATTTTATCTTTTTATAACGTTTTCAATATCACCACTCTAATGAAATTGCTCTATCCAAGATCACCAATGATCACACAACTGCCAAATTTGATTATCTTTTCCTCAGTCATCATTATCTTTCTTGACTTTTCTGAAATTTAATAATGTTGAGTATTTTCTCCATCTGCATATTCTCAATTTTGTTCCTTACAACTCCAGGTTCCAAGAGGCCTTTGTGGGCATTAACCAAATAACAATGTTGGACAGGTCACTTAAGTTATCTGGACCCTCAGCTATGACTAGATGGGAGCCTCAGTTTCTCCAACTGGACTAGATGAACTCTAGGTCCTTTTCAACTCTAAAGTGATGATCCTATGAGTATTTAATTATACAGAAATTCCACTGTCTCTGGGTCCTGCCCCCAAAACATACAAAGGATTTTGAGGCATGAAAAATATGATGGCTGAAACTCAATCTCCCTAACCATCCAACCCTTCAAAATAATTTTTGGATAATAAAAACATTTACCAGGCATTTACCAGAATACTCTTTCTTCTGTTTTTCTTCTTATCTCTTTGCTCCTTCTAAATCTCCTTTACTGATACATTCATCATTTTCTTCCCACATCCTAAGTGTGGGTGTCTCCCAAGATGCTATCCCTTCTCTTTGCTTTCCTTCAGTGACTTCAACTATCAAATCTACAAAATACTTCATAAATCTAGAAATTCAGATTATTCTTTGAGCTTTCCTTCCACATCTCTTAAAAAAAACCTTATGGCAATATCTCAGGCCAACTTAATTTTCCAGTCTTTATTCACATAACTCTTCCTTCTACTCACATTACTTATATTTTTATCAAAAGAGGTTAGTAGCTTTCCTTGAATCTCTCTTCACTCCCCAACCCTAAGCATATTGTTTAAGATTTTTGCCCATATCAGAAATGTACTGCTTTCCCCATTAAAATATTTATTTTTCTCTAGAATTATAGTTCAGGTGTCAATTCAGAATGTCTTCTCTCTACGTTGAGTTTAATTATCAATCAAAATATTTTTTAATTAAATGACAGTCAATGTGCTAAACCCTTATATAAAAAAGTCAAAAGATAGTTCTTCATCCAGTCTCAGACACTTAATAATGTGTGGCCTTGGGCAAGCCACTTAACCCTATTTGCCTTGCAAAAAAAAAAAAAAAAAAAAAACCCACCCTAAATAAATAAATAAACAAATAAAATTTAATCTGGACTTAAAGGAGATAGAAATGCAGAAGGACTACATTCCAGGCAAGGATGATGACAATGGAAAATGTCTGGAGCTGAGAGATGGAGCATCTTGTTCTTAGAAAGCAAGGAAGCCAGAGCCACTGGGATTGAACAGTATGTGGTATATTGAACAGTGTATCAGGAAGTTATAAGAAAGCTGGAATGGTAGGAGGTGACTAGGTAACAAAGGATTTTGGAAAATCTAACAAAGGACTTTTTATTTTATCCTAGAGACAACAGGGAGCCCCTGGAGGTTAACTGAGTAGGGTAGGGTGACATGAACTAACCTGTGCATTAGGAAAATCAGTTTTGTGACTGAATGGAAGATGGATTGGAGTGTGGAGAGATTTAAGGCAGGCAGATTCACCAGTAGCTTATTGCAAAAATCCAGGTATTAGGTGAGGCAGGCAGACCCACCAGTCTGTAAGCTAATGCAATAGTCTTAAGAATGAGGTAAGGAGGACCTGCACCAGTGTGGTGGCAGTGTTTAGGAGAAGAGGGTTTTCACCTGCATGATTTGTTTGCATCTCTTCTTTGTTGCTGTTAAATTCTACCACATATTATATATGAGTATATGTTATATTCCCATGATTAACCTGTGTGCAAAGACTATTAATTTTTTCCTGATGTCTAACTTAATCAGACATGCTAACTGTCTAACAAATGCTTTTAGTACAATATAGTATACAGAATATTGGTCTTGAAGTCAGGAAAACCTGGGTTCAAATTCTACTCAGGACACTGATTAGCTCATTTTATAATAAAGGAAGAAACTACATAAAAGGGAGTTAGAAAATTAGGGAGCAGGGAAGTATGATAATTGATAGAACAGTCTGGATTTAACTAGGAAGTGACAAAGGAACCCAGTTACAAGCAAAATAAGAATTTCACCCATCAAGGGATTTGGAGAGGGGCTTAATATTATATAATGAAAGAAGATGGGGATGATGGTGAGAATACAAGCCTCAAAACATAAAGATAACTAGGAGGATTGTAGAAATGTGCTGATGTCCTGAAAAACCAAATGATATGTATTTTTGTAAAGGCATGTCATGGAAATCAATTTTAAAATTCCTAGGAACACTTCCAGAAACTTCTTTCAAACTGAGATGGCCTATAACTCCCCTTTTAAAATTCTGCTTTCGAGGGCAATTAGATACAGCACCAGCCCTGGAATCAGGAGGACCTGAGTTCAAATTCAGCACACAGTTAATAATTACATAACTATGTGACCTTGGCCAAGTCATTTAACTCCACTGCCTTATTTTAAAAAAAAAGATTCTGCTTTCCTTCAGCTTAAGCCTCTCTCCATTCTTTCTCAAGCTTCTGCTAGCAATTTTTATTAGGCACTCAGGAGTCAAAATTCTAGCACCTGGAGGAGATAAGAATGACAGCAACTAAGAGACAGCAGATAAGGCAGACTTCTTTTGTGGGTTTTTTTGGCTTCTTTCGTGCTCTTAAGAGCTCACAAAGCTTAAAAACATCTTTAGTAGGAGATAAATGAAAAATGTTGTTGACAATAATAATGAGGAAACTTTTTAAAAGAAAAATGTCATGAATGTATTAAATCATAAATCCTTCCTTCCAGACCATTAAAGATGATTTAATTTATAAAAAACTTAATTTTTTAGGAAGACAATTACGATACAAAGACATTCTATGTATTTAATAAATATTTGTAGTATGACTGACTGATTTGTCTCTGACAAAGGCTAAAAATTACTCTATTGGATGTTCTAATTCAATTCATGCAACATAAAAATCCTCAGGTAGAGTAATTCACTTTTCTAATATCCACTTCCTTTTCTCCAGCTCCCATAATTTTTTGAACAAACTCCTCAAGATCAACGATTGGTTTGTTGCTTTTCCTTGTACTCCCAGCTTAGTAGTGTCTGTCTGGAACATAGTAGGTGCTTAAGAAGCACTTGACAACATTTTTTTTCCCCTTTGTCTTTTAAATTTTCATTTTTGGTTTCTTGGACTTTCTGGTATTCTATATACCTGTAATTTTGCTGTCAGAGGAGTCAAGATTTCTGTGGTCTGAAGGAAGAATTATAAGAGAAGGTATAGCGCACTTGGAAAAGTTCTTTCTACCTCACGCCCTCTACAACACAGGAGAGACACTCAGGAGCCCGATTTGCTTTTCCAAGGCATCCCCTGAGGTATCATTATTATAATGGCCACTGAATTAAGGATGTCACCCTAAAAGAATAACACGAGAAAGGTATAGAAGGATCTCCATGCAACTGTCTTTTTGAATTGATCCCATAGCTCTCAAAAAAAAAAATCACCCAAAATAAATAAACTCAAGTCATGACAGGTGATATTTTAATTTCCTTGACTGGAAAAAAATGTTCTAATTGCAAAGGAAGCAAAATTTGAACTTCTTGCATAATTACTATGAATTTTTAGTAAGAATATCAACAAAGCAGGATCTTATAGCACCATGAATGTAAAGCTGGAAGAAAAATAGATCTTTGAGTCCACCTAGTCCAATCCTTTCACTTTACAGATGAGTAAACTGAGGATCATGGAGATTTAAAAAAAATGTGTTTAGGATCACACAGGTAGTAGTGACAAGAGATAGAATTTGAACCTAGGTTCCCTGATCCTAGAGACAGGAAATTTTCTAACAGGAAAGATACTGAAGAAAATTATTGGATTTAAGAACTTTAAAGGAGATCTTATCTGTAGGTTTGTAACTTGGATTCCAAAGAACTTTTTTTTAATGCTTTGAAAACGATTTCCTGATATCATTGTTTTCCTTTGTATAATATATCTTATTTTATGTAATTAAAAAACACTGTTCTGAGAACAAAAAAGAAGTTTAAGCACTAGTCAAAGTCACTCATTTTACGGATTAAAAAATTGTGATCTGAATAAGTTAAATGATTTGCTTCTAACTCAGACTTTCTGAGTGGAAATTTAGATTCTATTGAATCTCCAAATCTAAATCACAGTATGGGAATTTTTTGTCATCATGCAATAGAAACTATTAGAAAGTATCTTTTATAGCTACACCTAAAAATGCCTTTTGCTTCTGTCTTAAATGTTTTAACATTTATGCTTATCTAAGCTTTCAGTACTTTTAAACACTTGATCAGATGCCATTTTTTAATATTTCAACATCTTTATATAATACTTTTGGCTCTCTGCTTTAAAAGTTTCTCTTTCACTTAATAAGTTAATGAAACTCCAAGGAAGTAATAATAAAAATTATCTCTTCTTTGAAAATGTTAAAAAAGAATGTATTTATTTTATATCTTTCCATAAATATAGACATGCCTTTGTGGTTGGATGCACACTCACACCTATAAGACTCAGCATGGAGACATGAGGGTTTCCATTGCCTAAAGGATGAAAGGAAATAAACTAGACTAATAAACCCCAAGGGACGCTAAAGAGAAGCTAATCTAATCATACCCCCTAGTAGAATGAAGTATTTTACTCTAGCTATGATTTGAGATGGAGATGCACCTCTTGATGGTGAATGGAAGCAAAAAGCTGGAGGAGATGGAACGGGGAATGAAAAGCTAACTAGAGTTGGAGTCATAGCAACTCAGTTTAAATTCCAACTGAGTCATTTATTGCCTGTGGAGCTTTGAATACATTTCTTAACTTTTCTGGGCTTCTATTTTCTCAGCTGTAATATGACCGAATGATATGGGCTTCCAGGTCTTTTCTAGTTTTAAATCATTAATTTTTTTGAACCTTACATAAAGGAAAGAGGTTATCCACTAAGGTACTGCTGCCCAAACTAAAAAGCTAGATATTTACATTGTCTTCATTTCATCATAAAAAAAAACTTTCAAGTAAGTTGCTACTTTAAAATGTTTTCCCTTTTTCTGAAGAGTATTATGAAATTCCATCTCTATAAGCCTAGTTTATTATTTTGAAATACTATAATGACAAATACTAGTAATAGCTAGGTGGATAGAATTTGGAGTCAGGAAGACCTTAATTCAAATTCAGCATCAAACACTTACTAGCTGTGAGACTCTAGGCAAATCACATAATCTTGTTTTTGCCTCATTTTCCTCAACTTTAAAATGAACTGGAAAAGGAACTGGCAAACCACTCCAGTATCTGCCAAGAAAAATCCCAAAAGAAGTCACGAAGAGTTGGATACAACTGAAACAAATTACCAACAAAACTATCAAATACTCATTGAAATAAGAGGAGACAATGGCTAAGAACATGTATGTCTGTTTTTTAATGATGCACCTCAATAAAACTTGAAGCATAAAGTATCTTTCATTACATACTTTCTGTCTTTATCATGATTTTCAAAATGTTTAAAAACAAACACTTACGGTTGACAAAGCTTCACCAGGTCCTGGTCTGTGGTATTAGGAGGCAGTCCTCTGATATATAGGTTTGTTTTGCTTAGTTGATCCCACCCTGAGCTGCTACTGTTGCTACTGTTGTTATTACTGCTGGTGGTACTGGGGCTGGGAGGAGCCATTGGGTGGGCTGGCACGATAGACTGCTGGGAAATTAAAAAAGTAATATGTTAGAACATAGTAAATAAAAATTTTATTACACATGGAAAAAGAAGCTTGTAGCAATGATCACAATGAAGGTGCAATAATCAATTAATTTCAATCTTCAAGGGGTTTTATCACCTTTTGAAATATAGGTTTACTTCATCTTTTAAAAAAAAACCAGGATGTGGTGATATGAAATGTATACACAGTGCTTACTTAACAAAATTATTCACTGTAAGAAACATCTAAAAAGCAAGTCTCTTTAATGCCTTTAAGAATACAATTCAACTTTAAAATAGTTATACATTTTCAGGAACTCATTTTTCATGTTTTATCTGTGTATATTGAAACAGATTTAATTTACTTCCATGAAATCTAAAATACAATTTAAAAATACAATTCCCTTTTAACTTTACAAGTGACTACGCATTGAAAGTTTAAAAACTATATCTAAAAGAAGATGACTGAGGTGTAATTTTGAGGCTGCTCATTTAACAGAAGGTCAATTTTTACCACTACAATGGGTTCACTATGGCAAGAATGCAACAACATTCAGACATCTGGAGAAGGTTCACAGTTCTGCTAAAACTTTCTACCTCCCACTCCCCTCACCCCCTCAAATCCAGCTAAACTTGTGAAATATAACTTGTGATAACTTTGTTTTAGTTGGCAACAAGCCTGGGCCTCTCTCTCAGAGACAAACACAACTATTACGAAGAACAAAGCCCTGGACCCAGTGCAGTTTTACACTCAGCAGGCACCCAGGAAGAATATCTGAAATGGTCCACATTCCAAACTTTCTCTGGATTGTACTGCTGGCAAGATCTACTGACCCTGAGTTGCTTTGAAGAATTTTAAGGAAGTCCTAAACAGTTCCTGCTGCAAATGATGTGTGCAATCCTAAGTCTCAAGTTATTTAGCAAAAAATATTAGCTGCTTCATAAAAGTAGAGAAATTGCTGCTGCCACCACTACCACTACATACTTTTCCACATATACATAGTCCTTTACTTAAGGAGAATATAAATTAAATGGTCGATGAATTCCCAAGAAAAATGGAAATTTATAGTGTAAATTCTAGTCTTTTTTCCTAGAAGTCCTTTTACTGACTGCTAGGTAGCTCAGTGGATAGCATACAGAGGACCTAAGTTCAACTTCTGACTCAAACACCCATTAGCTATATGACCCTGGGCAAGTCACTTAACCTTTGTTGGAATCCATTTTTTTCCTTCATAAAATACAGCTAATAATAGCATTTACCTCCCAGAACTGTTCTGAGGATCAAATGAGATATTATTTTAAAAGTACTTTGAAAACTTAAAGTGCTTTTTGTTAGCTAGAAGTAGGAACAGTAGTAGCAGCAAGAGATACTATAAATAATTTACTAAATAATGAGACACACACATAACTTTCATTTTGTGGAGCAAACAATACCAAAACAACAAAACTCAACCTTGCATTCAAAGTAGTCTTACTCAATCTGATTTCATGCCACATATGCTATATTCTTCTCAACTATTTACTATAGGCTTCTTGGTCTATATTAAAGAGTTTTTTCTAAGTGTTCTACTCATTCCACCCTCACCCTTAGATCCATCCTGATTCAGCAGAATATTATATTCCTTCAGTTATCCACATCTGAATTTTCCTTTTCACCATTCAATCTTGTTCTACATTATCCAAATAGTTCTTTCTATCTCTAAGGGAATCTTCTATCCATGATCATAATTCTTCATCTGTAAATGAGGAAGCTATGCTAACTAGCCTCTTAGGTCCCTTCTAATCTATGATACTATGACCAAACTCCTTCATATTTCAGAAGTACTTTCTTTAAAGTGGTAGTAATAACTTAAATTAACCAGAATTTATTTTATAATTTCTATATGCCAGATATTGTGTGAGCAGTGAGGTGGAGAGTCACCTGAAGTGCTAAGAAGAGCTGAGTTCAAGTCTTTCCTCAGATACATACTGTGTGATTTTGAAAAATTCACTTAATTCCTGAGGTCCCCAAGCTAAACTGAGATCATAAAATATCTAACACATATCAAATTGCTCTGAACCAACAGATTCACAGACAATTGAGTTCCAGTGCTCTGTACTAGAAATACCAATAAGAAGGAAATAGTTCAGATTCTAAATATTTTGCATAAAAATCAGGAATACACATTCACAGATAAATATCATATATTTACAAAGTAATCTGATGTTGGAAGAGGGAAGGGAGAACATTAATAATTTAGAAGGGAGTAAAGACTAGGATGGGTCTTGTGTAAGGAGGTGCCATGAATAGAATATTGGAGGAAGTTGGATGAGAATGAAGAGCATTCAAGGCATAGGGGGTAGAAGGGATCTGTGCAAAAGACAGGAAGGAGAGGGAGAAGTGAGTATTTATTAAATGTCCTTTATGTGGAAAAAGTACTATACAGATATTATCTCAATTTGATCCTCATAACCCAATGAGATTAAAGCTATTATTAAACCCATTTCATAGCTAAGGAAACTGAGTCAGACAGAGATTATATGAATCAACCTGGGTCATAGAGCTAGTATGTGTCAGAGGCTGGGTTTGAACTCAGGTCTTCCTGACTTCATAGCCCAGCACTCAATAGAACTACTGAGCCATGCTACCTCAAAAGATGATGGAATGGCATATCTAGAGGAACAATAAATAGACTGGTTTAGCTGAAATACAGAGGATATACATATGGGATTGATGTGAAACTTCTCTCTAAAAATATATTAATGCTCCACTGGGAAGGGCTTTGAATGCCAAAGGTATAAGTTTATTTTAAGCTAGATATAACAAGGAGCGACAACACTTTCTGAAGACATTTACAAATGGTTTCAAAGATCACAAAGTCCTCTCCTTAAAATAATTCCATTAAATATGTGGACCTAGTCAGAATGGTTGCATGATTTTCTCCATCTTTCTTCAGTAGCATCAGTGTTGAAGTGAAGGCCATGAATGATGTGAGTTTTTCAAGGCTATAGCTCAGCATGACTTAACTGGCAATATATCTCTCTATAAAGAGATAGATGATAGATAGATAGATAGATAGATAGATAGATAGATAGATAGATAGATAGACAGATGTATATAAAATAAGGGAACCAGAGTTTCAAGAGAGGAAGGTAGTATAGAGCTGAATTGACACATCGGGGAGTCAAGATGGGGTAAAGAGGAAAGAGTAGCCAGTCAATAACTTTTATAGAGCACTTATTAAACATTTATTAAATAACTACAACGTACTAGGCATTGTACTAAGCACTACTGATACAATTATGAAAAAAAGACCGTTGACCTCAAAGGAGCTTCCAATCTAATAGGGGAAGATGATCCACAAATGGAAGCTGAAAAGAAGAGGGAGCAAGAAAGGGTGTGATGCACCCAGGATTAGGGAAGAGATGAAAGGGCAATGGTGGAGAAGTCAGATGTCCCAGAGTAGTAAATATAGCACAGTTAGATGAGAAATGAGAAATTCTGAGTTTGAATAGTGAAGTGAGTTGGAATAGTGAAGGAGAGATGGCCAAGGAGAGAGTCAAGGGATTAGAAGTCACAGTGCAGAAGAAGAAGAGCAGATTTTGTAAGGGAAGACAGGAGAGGTACCCAAATCTCCAGATCTTTTGCACTATTTTGACAATCATCCCTATGTGGATTTCCTTAAATTTAAGCCCCTAGCTTTGATCTATCTTGTAATTTCATGCCCTATATCATCAACTGCTTACACCTCTACCTGCATCTCAAACACAATTAACTTCTCTTTTTCCCAATACATATTTCTCATTTTGTCTTCAATATTTCTGTCAAAATTACTAGTACTCTCTCTATAATTTGGATTTAAAACTTAGGTATCAACTCTTCCTTCTCCTTTAGTTCTCACATCACATAAGCTGCCAAGTCTCTTTATTCTACCTTTGTAATGATTTACATCAAATTACTGACTCTACCCACCTGGACAATTAAGAAAGTCTGAAAAACAGTCAGTTGGGTGGTGCAAAGGACTTGTTGTCAGGAAAACCTGAGTGCAAATCTTATCATAAACACTTATTATAAGTGAGATCCTGCGTCAGTCACTTAACCTCCAGTTTATTCATTGCAAAAATGGGACGTAATAACACATACCTGTCAGGATTACTGTGATAAGTTGAGATAATATTTGCCAAGAACTATGAAAAACTTACAATGCTATATAAATGGCTCAAGTATTATCTCACACTGGTGCTAGATTCACTTTCCTTATGCAGAGGTTGGATCCTTTCTTTTCACTCCTCATCGTATTGTAAAGAACAAAAACCCCTAAACTTCTCAACTTGACATTCCCAGCTCAAATATACACTGGGGTCAAGAGACCTGGACTTTGTTTACTATCTATATGACTTTAAGGAAGTCATTAAACCTCTTTGGATCTGATTTTGCTTGTTCATAAAATTAATTAAATTATGATCTCTACGCTTCCTTCTACCTCCAAATTGATCAATACTCTCTATAATCTTAATAGTTTTTCTCACATTCTCTACCTCCCTGAATTAGTTCCATATGTCTTAAACTCTAATCAAAATAACTAAATTACAACCTACTATGAGGAGATTTGACCAAACTATACCAAATTTCAGAATGACATGCTTAGCAGCTTATCAAGCTTATCCTTGCCTTATAACCCTTGGACTTCAGCTACATCAAACAGAGTCAGAATTAAATACACAGAAATATTTTCTGAATCTACTTCTATTTTTTTTCTCATCAAGAATGAAGAAAAAACATTCACCATGCACCACATAATAGCTTGGTTGGAAATGTTTCAAAGCATAACATTTATAAGTCTCCTAAGCTTGGAACATATTAGGGACTCAGTATGTATCTATTGACTGATAACTGATATCCCAGTCTTTACCAATCTCCTCTTTTCCACTTAAACCCTTCAATTCCTTTGTCCTTTCACTAGAGGATTCTTTATCCAAACTTCACTTTAAACACAAAGAAGATAAGTATAAAATATCTCATGATACACCTTCCCAAGTTTTATATATTTCATTAAATCATTTTGAACTCAATAATCTTTTATATAGCAATATTAATTTCCTTTATCTTAATGCCTATTAAAATGATCACGACAAAGACCTAGCTCAACATAACTGAACATGTTAGGTCCATCATTAGTATAACCACATGAGGAAATGTGAAATTAATAACATTAAAGAATTCTGAAGAAATCAAAACAGAAAGACATTAGAAGTCCACAGATGGCCTTTTTAGGTAAAAGATTCTATAATTCTTTGAGATTCATGTCATATTTTGATCTAGTATTTTGAAAAACTGGCAGGAATTGAGGAGAGAATGGAGATAGAAGTGAAATGTTCCAGATTAAAAATGACATAATAATGTTTCAATTAACTACTACCAAAAGATATACTTATATCAACAGAGAAAAACTAGAAAATTCACATGGGGGACTTAAAAAAATCATCTAACTAGCCAATATAAGTAGTTATCAAATACATATATATTAAAGCAAGAATGTATCAGTAATATTTCATTTCTTTCTTATGATCTTATAATAGATTAAAATTAACAATAAAAATCAACAATCCCAGGGTGGTCAACTTGTTTGTTGATGACTAAACCAAAATTTTGGGGAGAAATGTCCCATTGCTTTGGGGCCTGGACCTCATCTGCTTAGATATTACAAAGTAAAGAAATTTTGCTCTTTTGAATTATGCTACTTAAATGTCATACTCTGAATCATCAATTAGCAAATTGTCCACAAATAACTTCATATGTAAATTAAAGCAAAAATCAAACAAGTCTTGAGTTGCCTCTAAGACTATATGCTAAATTCTTATTTTTCACAATTACCCTCTTTTCTGCTCTATGCCTTCTAATTAGACAATAAATAATGAAACTGATTTACAAAGACATAGCCCATTTTAGCTGAAAACTGAAGTCAGAACTTTAGGAGGATGTGATTTAATTTTTTTTTTGCCTTTTTTTTAACTTGTTAAAAAAATTTATTATTTAAGGCAATGGGGTTAAGTGACTTAACCAAGGTCACACAACTAGGCAATTATTAAGTGTTTGAGACCACATTTGAACTCAGGTTCTCTTGACTCCAGGGCCGGCGCTCTATCCTCTCTACCACCTAGCTGCCAACATGAAGGTGTGATTTAATACAGTAAATCAAAGCCACTCAAGTTTTAATGCAAACACTGACAATTCTTTAGTAACCACATCACAACTTCATCAAACTCTAAACAATTTACATTTATGACTAGGAGGCACTAAAACCTATAGTTGGAACATGTGACAATGCTATAGATAATACAGTATATTGGTCATATTTAAAAATAAATACCTTACTCTATACCTCTAAGTTTATTACATGTCTCAAGAGGTATGAAAAATGCTTCATTCTCAACACTCTGCAGTTTGGTGACTGTATTCATTGATCAGAGTTCTTTCAAAAGAGGTGTGTGTGTGTGTGTGTGTGTGTGTGTGTGTGTGTGTGTGTGTGTGTGTGTGTGTGTTTGTATGTGTGTGTGTGTGTGTGTATGTGTAGAGAGACAGAAATACAGAGAGAAGCAAAAACAATGTTATAATTTATATATATTTTTTTTCTAGTTCTAGTTCTCTTCCATTTTACAAGTCTTCCTAAGGTTTATCTCAAGCTATTCTTTCATCATTTCTTATGACACAATTCCATTGCATCCACAGACCACAATTTCTTAAGCCATTCCCCAACATTAGTGAGCTTTCAGTTCTTTGCTACTACAAAAAGTGCTGCTATGTATATTTTTCTACATAAGAGTTCATTTCCTCTTTGAGGCATATGCTTCATGGTGATATCTCTGATCAAAGCACATGTCAATTTGAAAATTTGAGGGGTAGAGATCCATATTAATTTCCAGAATGGTTATTCTAATTCATAGCTCCAGTTGACCTTCCATATTGTCTCCTGCATCTATAAACTTCTATATCATCTTTGTCAATCTGATATTAGTAAGGCAGAACTGTAAAGTAATTTTAATTTGAATTATTTTATTATTAATGTATGTTTTTCACATGGTTATTTTTAGTTTGCTTTTCTTCTTTTGAGAACTGTCTTCTTCTCAAGACAGTTCATATATTTGACCTTATATCTCATAAGAGGTATGACTCAATATCTGAATAACTTCTCTCTATCTCAAATAGCAGATCTATATCAGAGAAATGTGCTGTAAATAGGTCTCTCCACTCACCACCAGCTGTTTCCCTTATGATTTTAGCTACATTTTATTTATTCAAAAGCTTTTGCAATAAAAATTAACAATTTTGTGCAATCAAAATTGTTTATTTAATCTTCTATAAACCTCCCTAATCCTCAGTGCAACCATAAGCAATTAATATCCCTCCATTACTTAGATTTTTTTAAATTTTACTTTACTTTTAAACAAAAATAAATTGGTTTTATGTAAACTCAACAGACAAGGCATTTGGGCATAGAATTTACCTGCTTTACTTCTGCCCAAAGCATTTATTTCATCTGTATTACTAGAATACCTCAATTGAAAAACATAAGAGTCAATGATAATAATACGTATAACTGAATAGCAAATACTCCCTAAAGCATGGTGTCCAACCTTTAGCTCTTCTGGGTCATATTGCCCAACAAAAATTTGCAAAGGGCTGCATATAGAATTTAATTTTTAATTATGGCTACAGAAATAACACATTACTAATGAGAATAATAAAAAAATGTAATAATGTCCACATGAATGGGCTTTGAGGGCCACATGTGGTCTATTGGCCATGGCTTGGACACACCTGCCCTAAAAGGTCTCATTTGAAGAAAGCAAAATTAACCATATTTGTGGACTAAAATATTAGTAAGTTTTCACTGTGCAAATTAAACCAAGAAGTCAACTAGTATTTATTGAGTAGCTGATATGTGTTACTAGGTTCAGAGCTAAGAAAAAAAGTTCTGATTTCAAGAAGCTCAAAGTCTAATTACAGAGATATCATTTAAACAACTATGGGGAAAACATTATATATACAGGATAAATGGGAAATAATTTCAGGGGAAATGCACTACCATTAAGGCAAACTGAGAAAGGATTCCTGTAGAAGATAGTATTCCTAGTCTCCTTCCTGAGATTAGAAGGAATACAGGGAAACCAAGAGGTGGAAATGAGAAGAGCAAAAATTCTACATATAGAGGGGACAGCTAGAGAAAAATGCAGTGTCTTTTGTGACCTAAGAAGTCTAGAATTACCACATGATAAAGTTTGAAGAATCAGGTGATAAAGGGCTTTAAAAGACAGGTGGAAGTGCTAGGGAACCACTAGTATTTTAGAAAGATCTATTTGCTGGATATGTGTCTAAATAACTGAGGCAATAAAAATGATAATCATTTTAAATGTATTTCCAAATTGGTTTGCCATTTCTTCATTTCATATGAGAGAATATCTAGAATACACTTTGTATACCTTAAAAAGTTTCTATATAAATGTTATTTTAGCATTTTGTAAACCTTCAAGCTCTATACTGTCATTAGTGTAGAGAATATACAGCATTAGAATCTTTCATTATATTTACAATCTTTATCCTCTTTCCAATATCATCCTTGGGAATTCCATTAGAATTCTTAGTACTTTCCTGTTTTAACTTTCTTAAAAGTTTTCATTGTCAACCATCCTTCAAGATATCAGAACTATTTTCTTCCAAATCAGTAGGAGAGACTGCCATTTATCACACCAGGCATTTCCTCTACCCAGAAGCAAAGGAAGTATTCATAATAATCACAATTAGGATTCCAAAGGAATGGGGACCTGCTGTCTGGATATTAATAAATAATACCTCCATGACCACACATTTGTATAGCTCTCCATACATCTCAGTAACCATTTTACTGAAGTCCAAAATCTATCAAATCAAAGAATACAAAAAGATTATACAATTAATAATTAAATATAGCACTGTGGTAGGTGCTTAAAGAACTTCAATTTTTTTTTAACAATACAAAAATACACAATATAATTCTCCTTGGGAATCTTTCAGCCTTAGACTTTTAAAATGAAAACAAATGAAATTCTTAAAAACCAAAGTAAAAGAAAAACAATTTCCCCAAAATGGTTAGCTTGAGATTTTGTTTCCTTTGTTCTCTTTTTACAGATGGCAGCCCTTTGAGTGGAAGAAGGACAATTGGCAATTGAGGGTGGAGCTGTGTTTAAGGAAGGAAAAGGGAGAGGGAGAGGGAATGGGAGAGGGAGAAAGAGAAGGGGAAAGGGAGGGGAAGGGAGAGGGAGTGAAGATTTGGAGCAGGAAAGAGGGGACAGCAGAGGAAATTAATGGTAAAAAGTAAGTTAAAAGTAGAAAATGGAAGTATCAGGAAGAGTTTTACTGTGGCTGAACAAATAAGGAAAATGACCTCACAGGCAGGCAGAAAAGATATCATAGCTGGAAAGGACCAAAGCATCACTGCTTTGGAACTGGAAGTTACCCTTTAGAGATCTAGTGTAACTCCATCATTTGACAAATGAACAAAATAAGATCCCAAAAGATCAAGTGATTTGACCACAGCCATACAACTATTTAATAATATGACTGGACTTAGAACACAGCTTTGCTGGCTCCCAGACCAGTACTCTTTCTACTACCTTGTGCTATTCCCAGATGTGCCATATTGCTGTGGAAAATAATGAACTTGTAGTCATAGAACCTGAGCTCGAGTCCCCAGCTTACAATTATTACTTACTATTCTTGTAACCCTACATGCATTACTTTACCAACCTGGGTCTGTTACCTCATCTATAAAAAGAAAGATGACCTCTAAAGCCTCTTTAGCTATAGAACTATAATTCCCAACATCTATCAGTCATCGTCTCCAGATATTCCACCTGGCGTAATATATGCCTGGCCTATAGAAATGTTTTTTACCTTTTACTCAGTGATCCTTAAAACAATGTTATGAAATAGATGGGGGACTGACCTATGAGATGAAATATCAAAGAGTTTGAATGACTTGCTCAAGGTCACTGGAACTTTCTTAACCAAGTGTTTGTCACTTTTTTACTTTCCTTATAAAGGTAGAGTACTGGTAACTGTGAGGTTGGGCAAAACAGATCACATACTTTGAAGCAGAGATTAGATTGTATTATCATGATAAAAACCCTGAGCATTCAATATTATGGATTGAATTAGAGGTGTTTATGGAAAAGTTTTCAAAATCCAATTTATGAAAGCTATTCAAAAAGAGACTTGATGAAATTAATGGTAGACTGGTAACTCAATCACAAGTGAAACTTGACTTTCAAAACTTAGCCATTAATCTCTTGACAGGGTAGCTAGATGGAGTACTAGGCTTGCAGTCAGAAACGAGTTCAAATCCAGCCTTACTAGATAAGTGACCCAGAGCAAGTTATATAACACTGCTTGCCTCAGTTTCCTCAACAGTAAAATGAGCTGGAAGAGGAAATGGCAAACCATTCCTTTATCTTTTCCAAGAAAACTCCAAATAGGGTTATGAGGAATTGGATACACCTGAAACAACTCAACAATAAATCCTCTTGACTATTTAATATGCTATTAATTCATCACTGAAACTTCCTCACAGATATCCAAGATTAATTCAGGATTAGTGTATTAAAGAAATTAATGAAACAAACATTTAAACATGACATGAATTTAACAAATATTTTGAATGGATGAATTGCATACATAAAAAGGCAATTTAACCTTGAAAAGCAGCATTGTAGAGCAAATAAAGCACCAGACTTGGGAGTTAGAAAGACCTAGGTTCAAATACTAATTTAGACCCTGAACAATCAAGTCACTTAACCTTTTCCTATGTCTAAATATCCTCATTTAAAGAATTAGGGAGTTGGATCTCTCAGCTCCCCTTAACTCTAAAAACCATGATTATATCAATCATCCAAAAGAATCAATACTTATATCCTGAAGTGGTATTTTGGGGAGGAGGGGCATGGAGAAGGAAAGAAGATGGGGAACATGAAATGTCATCTTCTCAGCAAGTTTTCTTCCAAAATCATCTCATGTAACTTCCTGTATTTAAACCTTTTTCATCAAAGCCTTTATTTTAGACTTCAATTTTTGCTTCTATATACATCAACATTTGTAAATCAGCTAGTGTCAATTCAATAATTTTTTTATATACAAGGAGCTTTTGAAAACACACAAGAGGAAACACTATCCTAAACAGACCTTGGTCAATGCCTGTTTTATTATTAACTTATCATTGAAACTTGTACACAAAAATCTATAACCAATTAAATCTTTTCTTATGCTACAGAATAAAGTGATGAAGTGATTTTCTGCTTTTCAGTTTGGGGGATTTCTGAGTTGGTCTGCTCTATCGTACAGAGGAGGGAAAACTGGGCATAGATTTAGAAGATCCCAGCTCTGCCTCTTACTACTTCTGTAATCTTAAGTAAAATTCATGTGCCACAATTTCTTTATCTTGTAAAATGACCTGGTTGCATTAAATGATCTCTAAGGATCCTTCCAGCTCTTAACATATTGTGATTTGTGTGGAAGAATACTATACTTATATTTGCAACCAATCTAGTAATTTCCTTTGATCATTTATATTTAAAATTCTGGGTCTTATTTATATTGAAGTCATTTAAATGTAAAATTATTAACAAGACACCTCAGAAAAGAAAACTTTTAATGAAGGAGAGAACATATATATTTCCTCTGAAAGATGGCTTATCAGATCACAAGACTAGTTTCAAAGCTCCCAACTCGCCCACTACAAAATATTTAGAATCAAAAGCTTTAGCTGAATGAGACCTTAGAAATTATTTCATCTAACCATCCCTTACTTTACAAATGGGAAAAACAAAGCAAAGAAAATAGCTAGTATAAGAAAAAGAAGCAGGATTTGAATTTATATCCCTGACTCCAAGTCTTTCTGTTAAGGGATTACCAGATCATTAGAAAAGATTTTATTCACTTATTTGTGTCTAGCAATAACCTATAAAAATGACATAATAGCAACACAGGGAAGAACAAAATGAAACTACTGTTTTAAGAGATTAAACTAAAAATTCAAAAACATTTTTACATTCCCAAAGATAAAGGATGAAGCAGTATTTCAGAAAATGTGTCTTCAGGAACTCTGAAAGTTCTGGAAATTCTTTTGGGAGGTCCATGAGATATATAACCCATGCAGCCAAAAGCTCTTGGGGAAGGGGTCCTCAATAATTGTGAAGAATGTAAAGGAACCCCAACACCAAAATGTTTTTGTAAGGCAAATGGGGTTAAGTGGCTTGCCCAAGGCCACACAGCTAGGTAATTATTTAGTGTCTGAGACCGGATTTGAACCCAGATACTCCTGATTCCAAGGCTGGTGCTTTATCCACTACGCCACCTAGCCGCCCTACAAAAATGTTTTTGAGAAGCACTGACCCACAGGATTAAAAATGTGATTAAATATCTTAATTCAAATCAGCTTAATTTCATTATCTAAGTGTCTTTTACCTTTAATCAGGGCATTTTTACAATATTATATTACATATGCTTTTCATGTAGTGTCTGCATTCTTTACAAGAAGGCACGAAAGCCCCCTAAGTTTAATACAGAAAGAAAAAAAGGAAGAAAAGTATAAGAAGAGAGGAGGGGGAAGGAAAAAGATAAGGGAAGAGGAAGTCAAAGATGAAGGGGGGCTAGAGGAGAAAGGAGAGGGGGAGTGGGAAAGGGAAGGAGAAGGGGAGAAAGAAAAGGAAGGGAAAGAGAAAAAGGAAAGGAAAAAGAAGCATGAGGAGGAAGGAGAAGGGAAGAATAAAAGGAAAGGGAAAGGAAGGGTAAGGAAGGAAGGAGGGGGAAGAGGGGAAGGGAAGGTGAAAAGGAAGAGGAGGATTAAGGGAAGAAGAAGAGGGAAGGGAAAGGGAAGTTAAAGAGCCTTGTACTTGAGCTACTGAGGGAAATCAGTAGTTAGTTATTTCTCCCACTATTCGGAGCCTCGTGTTGTCAGAAAGTGATAAAATAGTACAATATTAATTTTGATAACTTCAAATTTCTTTGAAATAACATAATACTTTGAGAATATTTTTCATTCCCCTTTCAATATTGAATAGGGAATTTTCAGATCAGTAGTATTTTTCCTCTAAACTAAGATGTTTGCTGTGGGTGTAAGGAACTCTTCTTTAAATTGAACATACACACACACACACACACACACACACACACACTCACATACACTTCCTTAGGGAAGTGAAACACAGATTTAGTCCTGTGACTCTACAAGGAGCTCAGATCACCTCTGCAATACTCAGAATTTCCTGTCCCAAGTCCATATGTAGTTATGACTCCAAGGTTAAGAACTTCCTTTCAGTTGTTTTTAAAATTCTAAGTGCAGTACATTTAATCAGTTCTCTAAAAATTTCCTGCAAGTTAGGAATTATTAGCTCTATGATTGCAGAGAACTGGTACGGAAATGACTGATTTAAAGAATGCTTTCTCCACAATAAATAATGATGATTACAGCTAATATAAAAAAAATTCAACAGCTGGCTTTTTATATAATGCCGTAAATTGTCCAAAATAGTTTTTATCCTGTAAGGCAGGTGGTACCTGTCTATTATTGACCTCATTTTACAGATGAGGAAATTAAGAATTATTTGGATAAATTCAAACAGCCAGGAAAATAGCAAAGCTGGGATCCGAATTCAATTCTCTTTTCATTATAACAGTGATGCACTGAAGTAAAAATATTTGCTAATAGGAAGTATTAAGGATCTTTTAACAAAGATCAAAAGATTGTGTTTAAATTATATTAACAGATATATTCCCTAAATTATGAGTAAATTTTTTATACATGGACAATATGCCAAAGAATGAGTATTGTAAGACAAAGTGATAATGAAGAAATGAATGATGAGGTCATGTTCTGGTGGCATTTGCTACCCATCACAACTCAAAAACATAATATTTAGAGAAAAATAGACTTCAGCAATCTGATGGAGGTGCAATGATATAAAAAATCAACAATTTGCCCATTTATCAAGGTAGTATCAATAACAAAATAGAAAATAAACAATGAGATTTAATTTTTTTCCTCCATTATACAACTGAATATCACAAAGGAGTATAATCTCTGCCTACCAGCAATGTGAGGAGTCAAGGTGCTTAATTACCATCACTGCTATCATCATGAATTTATAAGATTCTATCTGCTGAACTAGGATAATCTATAATGCCTTAGAACTGGCAAGGATTTACCCATTTTGGTCTAGAATAAGTCAAGAGTTGTTGAATAGAGAACCATAGCCTCTGGGTACAGGTTTTTGTTGAGTTTTTTTCCCATCATTAAGGATTTGAAGTGCAGCTTTGAAATACTACTAGGAAGGGTTGTGACTCACAGTGGATTCCCAACATTCATATGGCCCCCAGGCAAAAGGCAGAGGAGACCTCACCAAAGGCTAATATAGCTTCTCTTTCCCATCTCAACAGGTTATTTTAACATCACTCAAATTTTGGACCCTTCCCCCAACTTGAAACCACTCTTCGTAAATCTTTAAAAGCAAGAGGTATAGTAGTTACTCATAGGATCATTAGCGCTCCCTTCCCACACCCTCCACTCTCATTTAGGATTTTTCATAGATGAATCTGTATTCAGCTAATACACTTTCACACATTGTAGCCTTGAAAAACCATTCAAGCTTTTATTTTTTTGTTTTTGTTTTTATAGATTTTTCAAGGCAATGGGGTTAAGTAGCTTGCCCAAGGCCACACAGCTAGGTAATTATTAAGTGTCTGAGGTCGCATTTGAACCCAGGTACTCCTGACTCCAAGGCTGGTACTCTATCCACTGCACCACCTAGCCGCCCCCCCAATTTGTTTTTGAATAAAATATTAGTGCTAAAAGGAGAAACAAGTTAGAACCACCATATATATCAGAACTGACTTGCTTAGATTTTGTCATTTTCATTTGGGGGGGGCAAAAGAATATTGATGTATCTATATATTCTATTCTTTTTAGTGTTTTTTATATTATATTCCATAGTGTTCAATTAACTCTTATTTTTACAAGGCATGTAGTTAGTGACTTGCCCAAGGTCACACAGTTAGGTAATTATTAAGTGTCTGAGGCTGGATTTAAACTTCGGTCCTCCTGACTCCAGGGCCTGTGCTCTATCCATTTCGACACCTAGCTGCCCCTCCAGTTAACTCTTCATGGACACTAATGTGCCATGTTACTGAGTCATTTCATAATGCATAAAGACATGCTTCGGAGTACCCCCCCCAACCTGGTTGTTCTGAGAATCTACTTGTTTCATCTTGTGACTGAGAGATCTGCAAGTTATTTGGAGCTTTAAAAGTAGTCTGCAGTCAGGAATAAGAAATACATCATGATATGGATAATTTCACTATTTTTCTAACAAATGATAGAATGTCATTTCACATCTCAGTTAAAACCCTCTTTCTGTAAAGAAAAGGAAACTGATTTTTTTAAGATCAGGGAGCAATTAATCACTAGACCCTGGATGTGAAACCCAAGTCTTTTGACTTCCATATCACAAGTCTTTATAGTATACCTTGAAATCAAAGTTTGGGAGAGGGAATAGTTTCCAGGAGACATTACTATAATGTCATTGCAATTAAAATGAATATAGAGGAAAATAGGCAAAACTATGTTGTGAAAGATTTGGTATTAAAAATAGTCCTTAGGGGCGGCTAGGTGGTGCAGTGGATAGAGCACCAGCCTTGGAGTCAGGAGTACCTGAGTTCAAATTTGACCTCAGACATTTAATTACCTAGCTGTGCGGGCCTTGGGCAAGCCACTTAACCCCACTGCCTTACAAAAAAATAAAATAAAATAAAAATAGCCCTTGTCTCTCTAGTGATACTCCCAATTAGAAATCTAATGAATTTAGAGACAACTCTTTTGAATACTACAAAATTGGAATGTATTTGCTTTATGTGTAAGTATACAAATCAATGTCTATATGCAATGTTTCAATAAATGCATAGAAATGCCAAGTGTGTACATATATCTATATGTGTGTATATATATATACACATATATATATATACACGATTCATCCATGTACACATACACATGATATTTCAAAAGCATCCCGCCCCAAAGCATACTCATATAATAAGTTAGTCATCCAATATCTACTTGAATCAGAGGTAACCTCAAGGGATGGCCCATTCCATTTTGGTTCAATCCTAAATATTTTAATGCTTCTCTTTTTCTTTCTTTTTTTTTTGCAAGGCAAATGGGGTTAAGTGACTTACCCAAGGTCACAGAGCTGGGCAATTATTGTGCCTGAGGTCGCATTTGAACTCAGGTCCTCCTGAATCCAGGGCCCATGCTCTATCCACTATACCACCTAGCCGCCCCTAATACTTTTCTTTACAGCAATTATGTCATCATCTTAAAGAGACATTTTCTAAAGTGGAATAATTCAAGTAGCACTGGATTTTGTGTCGAAAGACCTGACATTCTAATTTCAACACTTACTAGTTTTGTGATAGTGGGAAATCACTATAGTTCTCTTAAACTGAGCTCATCTACACAAGGGTCACTATTGGTACTTCAGATTTGTTGAGAGGAAAGCAATTTATAAACTTTAAACTTCTACTATTTCAATTTTGTATAGTAAAAATAACAAAAGCTAGCATTTATATGTTTTTGAAGTTTGAAAAATGCTTTAAATCATTATCTCATATTTTCCTCACAACAATCCTTAAAAGTAGATGCTAGTATCCTCATTTTATAGATAAAGCAACTGAGACAAACAGAGATTAAGCTACTTGGCTACATCACACAGCTAGTATAATTGCCTAGGGCAGGATTTGAACCCAGATCTTTCCTGACCTGTACTCTATCCAAAGCACCATCCCTAGCACCTAGCTCAATTATTAGATGCTTACTAAGTGGTTGCTGAATGACCAAATGAAAAATCCAGTCACCTTTAGCTTACAATCAACCATCAGAATATAATTTCAATGGTATAATGTGGAAATAAATCAACTGAATGACTAAGAAATGTTTTATTAATGGCTATTTTTTCTATCAGAATTCATAGGAAATGATACAGGACACTAATAAACATCATCATGTGTAAAACTAATTTTCCATGTTAGGGGAAAAAAAAGGTGTGTTTAAGTTGAAGACAGACTTTAATGTGGCAGCCAAATCTCATTTATTTTGAGCTTTTCAAATATATATTTTCTAAAACCAAAGTTTTATTGCTACATTTAAAATACTTATGCTTCCACTCTTCCTCCATATCCCATCTTTAAGTTTATTCTTTCATTTGTATAGCCTCCGTTAAAGTTTTGTGTTTTTCCTTTCCACTTTGAAATGCCAGCTCTCTTCCCCTTTAAAGCAACAATTACAAGATATTAATGAAAGCAGTGGAAAAATAAAACTCCTTTTCTACCAACTTCTGCTATGTGGAAATATGCTTGGTTGTTTGTCACAGGGTTAGACCACATGAGTGGTGTTCTGTCTGTGCTAAGATCTCACTTGTTAAAAAAATTTTTTCTAGCAAAATCAATTATGAGCATAAGATAGGTATGTTAAAAATCAAATATATTCGTATATTCATATATATATATGCTTTTGAACTTTTTCCATGACTCATTTTCAAACAATCCATATTGAAGCATGTCACAAAACAGTACGCTGCCAATCCAATCCCCTCCTTAAACCATTCATTTATTTCACAAATATTAATTTAGTACCTCATATGTATTAGATCTGGGAAATAAGGTGAGGATGGGGATGAGGAGGCATAGGAGAAGACAAACAGACATTTTCATAAATACTATAAATCAATTAGAATAATTATATGCAAAGAAATACAATCAAAGTGCTATGAGATCAACTTTAAAACATCTCTACAAGCTGATAAAATCAGAGAAAAAAGACATCTGAGATGTGTCTTCAAGAATAGCCAGGATCAGAAGAAGGAATTCCATGGATAAGAACTGTATGAGCAAAGGCAAAGAGGTGGGAAAGCATTGAGCACTTTGTGGAACTGTTAAACAGTAGTTTAGCTAGGAGGTATATGGTACAGGAAAGGATGAGATAAGATTGAAGTTAGGATGGAGGTAATAAAATAAAATGAATACAGAAATATTTTCTAATCCTAAAATATTTTTACTGGTAACAGTTCACTTCCTACTTTATGCAACATATAAAAACATATGAGACATACATGGTTTGTAGCATTTACAAAACAATAAAGCCAAGTTGCAGCAGTTTGCTGTGCTGCTACTAATGCAATGCATATGTCACATGATACTTCAAAAGATTTTGTTGAAAGTTTTGTCTTTTTGTTTTGTTTTGTTTTTTTAGGTTTTTGCAAGGCAATGGGGTTAAGTGGCTTGCCCAAAGCCACACAGCTAGGTAATTATTAAGTGTCTGAGGCCGGATTTGGACTCAGGTACTCCTGACTCCAAGGCCGGTGCTCTATCCACTGTACCACCTAGCTGCCCCTAAGTTTTGCCTTTTCTAGTAACTATTGGGATCTAATCAGTAGACTTCAAGACCTGTTCTGCATAGTGCTGACATTTATTTTCCATGAAGGCTTAGAACAATCAAATCTACTTGTCTCAGTTTAATTTTAGATAAAATAAGGATACAATGAAGATTTTTTTCTTTTCTTATAATTTCCAGAATTTTGCTTTATCTTAAAGCTACACTGTAAATACCTATAATGATTCTATACTGAATGTTCTACAGAAAGTCCAGAAATTAATCAAGATTCTATTTTTCCTATTCTCCTGCTACCCAACTAGTTAGCTATGTAATAATTTTCCTACTTTAATTTCAATAAGCATTATCAAAATTTTGTAACTAGTGATTTAAAAGCATACCTTCCCAAGTTTATTTGAGGGAGATTGATTGAGCAATATATACCAGTACTGAACCTGTAGTCAGGAAGACCTAAATTCAAATCCCTGTTTAGGTGCTTATTAGATGTATGATCCTCAGTAAGTGACTTAACTTCTACCTGCCTCAGTTCTCTCATATGTAAAATAAGATAATAACTGCATTTACCTCCCATGGTCCTTGCAAGGATAAAATGAAATATTTGTACAGTGCTTTGTAAACCAGAAAGTATTGTGAAAATGCTAGTGACTATTATTATTTCCAAATAGTTATATGTTCTACGCACTAATATATTAAGCTGAATTTATGGATGTTCAAAGACTTCATTCAAAATAAGTATTTCTTTTACTTTGTGAATGTTAGTTAACCCACACAAAATTTTCTACTGAAAATTTGTCAATGAATAAACCTAGGAATACCTTGGAATGAATCTAAGTCAAGCTCTGGCAAGGTTGTTTCAGTTGTTCATCTTAAGTAGATAAAGTGAATTAAGTCCTTTTTCCTAAGAGGTGGCAAAATGTTAGATAGAGCTTTGATATCTATAAAAGTCAGATGACAAAGAGCAATTTGTGATGAATAGAAATCTGGCTTCAGAACACACCAGGAATACCTGGGTTCAAGTTCAACTTCTGACACTTGCTGATTTGTCAACATCACCTCTCAGTATTTTTTTTTTAATGCTAAATGCTATTTAATCTAGTTAGTCAACAACAGTTGTGCCCAGAAGTCAGCTTCCCCCACAGGACAGAATCTCAGAGTTAGAAGGAATTTCATTTAGGGCAATCCTTACCCAAGCAGGAATCTCCTCCAATATTACAAGAATTCAATGAATGCCAATAAAACTCATATGACATGGAAGACCCAATCACTGTCTAAGAGAATCTCCTGGAAGAGCACTAGAGATGGAAAACCCATGAAACAGCTCTCATGTCCTGTTCCTAGGATGCCCTATTGGACAAAATGAGCCACGTCTAACTCTTCTTCCCCATAAAACAGACCCTCAGTTTCACCTCTCAGTATTTTGAGTGACTTGCTAATGTTTTAATTTGGAGAGAAATTTCAACTTACTATGGTAGAGTTTTCTCCCCTTCCTGACCCCTTGAAATCATGGTTTTTGTTTCTATCTCTATAAATTAAGAGAGATCTTGGGGGGCAAAGGCTTAAAAAAAACTTCACAATAGTCTTTATTGAACTACTTGTCTAAAACTCCCAGGTAAGTTTTCTTGGTAAAATCACAATATAGTATTTGGTATCTCTGAGGTCTCTTCTAAGGTCTCTTTCAGCTAAGGGCATTCTATTTATCAGCCATCTCACTGACTCATTTGTTGAATAGCTAGCTACTGAAACAAGGCTGAATTGCAAATCTAGAAAACTGAAAAGAAACAGGATTGTGTAAAAAATATAATTTGTGGAAGTCTTTATAGTACAAAATAAGTTTTACTGAATGCAAACACCTTTTACACTATACTGTTAAACTCATTTTCAAATTACAATTATATCTATACTAGCAACAACTTAAACAGCATAAAGAAGTAAAACATTTTGAAATTTTTCAAATAAAACTTCTTTCTTAAATGAATAAAGCATAAGGAAAGTCATTGCTAGCTAAGGCAAAGGCAGGAAAGTTGGTAGCAAAGAGAGAGATTTTGGCTTTCATTTCACACCATTTGTTTTCTATGTGATTATTTTAAAAATAACATTTTATATTATTATATGAGGGCAGAATTTGTCAATTTCACTTAATCCAATAGTTTAAGTAACTTAAATTTTTTCTCATATGGAGAGAATAGTATCAAATTTCTCTTCCCCATGCAACACCATTCTCCCATATCCACACACCAGAATCACCATCCTTATTGGCAGAAAAAAAGGTATAGATATTCTTAGACCTCCCCTACTCAATCCTTAAACTCTTGCAATCTGGCTTCTTTTTGTACCTTTCTGAGAAATAGTTTCCCTGGAGATCATTAATGAACTACTTGTCCTCCTTAATCACAAGTAAGCAACATGTATGTGTATCTATTGATCACTAATCTCTGTGATACTAATATAGCTAACTCTTCCTCTCCTCTACACCAAAGCCTGACCTCTTCTTCCCTTCCTCAATGAAACCAGAAAACCTTTAAGCCAGCCAACAAAGAAAACCCCATACAAGGAACAACCATTAAACCACAGCCAGAGAGATTATGCTAGAACAACTGAACAGGACAATTGTTTGTTTTTGGTGATTATAACCTTCTGGTTGTATAACATCAATCAAAAGTATTTAATCAGTTTATTCATTTATTCAGTCTGCTACCATCCAGAAATTGTGATGTCACAAAGAGGATAGTCTTTACTCTCAAGAAGCTTATATTCATAGCAGCAGGAGACATTCATATAGCATACTGCCAAGTATGGGCTTAATAACTACTTAATAAATAGAAATCAATTCAAAGTTTTTGCAAATCAAACTTTCAAACTAAATAGAAATTGATTAAAGAGAACAGAAATTTCTTAAAGGATTTAGTAATACTTTCTCCTTACAGAGAAGCATAAATTCCTAAAATGAAGCATTCTCTTACTACCTCTCCTTGTTAAGGAAATATAAATTTAAAATACTATCCTAACTATGAAGCACTAAACAGAAAAAACAAAACAAACATGGCTTAAGGAGAATGATGAAAATGTTGAATTCTTTAAAAAGAACCAGTAATACTAATTTTTTGGCCTGGGAAAAATTAGGAAGGAAATGACCGGCTTCCTTTTCTAAACTGCAACATTTTAAAAGCTTAAGAATTTTCTCTAGGATACTTCTTTACCAGAGAAGAGAATCCCAAGAAAATTTTGCTAAGTCTCACATTGCTGTTGTTCTATTATACATAATACAACATCAGAAAAGGTGTTTTTACTATTAGAGCAGTGTTTATCACCATTCCATTTGGAAGGGAGTTTGGGTAAACATACCAAGAAAAAAAAGAAACTAAACAAAATATACTGGGGTAAGAGTGATTTAATACTAGAATCCCAAGATTTCAGGTTAGAAAGGATGTCTCATTTATTTAAAAAACAGTCTTACAATTAGAGGCAGATTTTTATTTTTTAAAATCTAAGTCATCTGTCAGTTACACATTCATTCAACTTCTGCCATAAATGTATACATGGCTATGTATATGCGTACACATGTATATGTGTTTCTGCATATTAGTAAGAATCTATTTCATTCATATTTCATGTCAAGATTTTCAAAGTGCTTCTACAAACATAATTTCATTTGATTCTCATAAAAGCCTTGAAAGGTAAATACTAGAGGTATTATCTTTACAGATGAAGCAACTGAAGTCTGGAGTAATTTTTAAGTCATTACGCCATTTTAGTCTTGTCCAACTCTTCATGGCTCCAGATGTTTTGGAGTTTTCTTGGCAGAGATATATTTGAATGGTTTGCCATTTTTCTTCTCCAGTTCATTTTATATATGAGGAACTGAGGTAAACAGGGTTAAATGATTTGGCCAAGGTCACAAAGCTAATAAATAAGTGTCTAAGGCAGTATATGAACTCATGAGATGCCAAATGAGATCATGATTCCAAGTGCTCTATCCATTATGCCACCTAGCTTCCCAATGCAAACAATTACTAAGTTTTGAAGGCAGAATTGGAATTTGAGTCTTTCCTGAATCCAAGTTGAACTATACCATGCTATTTAGAATGCTATATATATTTACCTGATCTTCCTCTTCCATATTCCATGGTCCAGTATTTGTCCAGTGCTATTTAAATTTTTTTTAAAATAGTACCAGGTTCCAAATCAGATATTTATGAGAACTAAAAGGCTTTTCCTCTTATACAAATGATATGACATGTAAATGTGACATAAAATGCTATATAATACTAAGATAAATTCTAGCTATTAATGTATTAGTTATTAATTAAGTGTATAGCTGACTCTTTAACAATATAAATTCATAGCGTTCCATATTAAGGGGCAGCTAGGTGGCGTAGTGGATAAAGCACTGGCCTTGGAGTCAGGAGTACCTGGGTTCAAATCCAGTCTCAGACACTTAATAATTACCTAGTTGTGTGGCCTTGGGCAAGCCACTTAACCCCCTTTGCCTTAAAAAAAACAAAAAAAAAAAACAATATAAATTCATAAACATAGAAAGATTTTCCTTAAAAATGATAACTGCAAGATTCTACTAATTTTTTACTTTGGAACTGAAGTGCTCAGAGAAATAAGTACACCTTCCCCAAGAGAAGTTGAATTCTGCCTATATACCCGAGGTCCCATTCCCTCCACAGGAACTACACCAAATTAATCTCTCTCTTTTATATATATCTCTCTCAAAATACTTCTTTCCCCAAGCTGTACAAACAACAAACATGTGGAGGTATTACCATACTTTGAAAAAACAAAAAAATTTTCCCCTGACCCTGCTATTCTCTCTCAAAATATCATCCTATCTCTCATATTAGCTTACCTACTCCATTTTGCAGTAAAACATCTAGAAATAATCTGTAAATACTGCATCTGCTTCCTTACAACTCACCCAAATTCTCAAACTCTGAAAATCTAGCTTCTAGCCCCACCCATCTGAAAAGTACTTTCCTAAAGGTCATTAATGACTTTACATTAGCAACTCCAATTTTTTTGGGGGGGGGTCTCATTCTTGATCACGGAAACATGTGCTTTTATTGGTTACTCTCTCTTTCCTTGACCCCAAAATATCCCCTCCCACTAACTTCTCTATTCCCATTGATAGTACCCCCATCCAGGAAGCTATTCTGACTCAAAACCTCTGAATCATCTTTGACTCTTCCTTCCCCTAATCCTTCAGAGCTGCCAAATCTTTAATCTCTCCCTCTCCCTCAGTTCCATACCCTTTACAAACAGCACTAGTTCATCGTGTATTTCTTCCTATCTAGACTTCTTTAGTTCCTATCTGATTTTTCTATTCTTAGTAACACTCCTTTTTCTTGTCATCCTTCACACCATCATCTAAATAGTTGCCTTAATAGTCCATTCTAATTTGTGCAAAAAAAAAAACAAAAAAACCAAAAAAATACCCAGAAAGAAAAACATTCAGCAGCTCTCCAGACCTAATGGAATTAAGTGTAAACTCATGCTTCAAGAAATCAAGAAATAATCTATCTCCAATCTATTCTTCTAGTGTTATCCCCTTTATATATTTATCAACTAAAGTAGGCTACTAAATAGTTCCCCTTCTCATCTCCACACCTTATACCTGGAGTGAATTTATCCTCCTCCCCACAACTTACTTAAAATCCTTCCCTTTTTGTATGAGTCAAATCAGGTATTACTATTACATTAGCCCCCTAAGAATTTAATTCCATTCAAAAATCAAAGCAATTGTCCATAACCTTTCTCCCTGACCTTTGAGCATCTATTAGATTCATTCTTGTATGATAGTTTCATCCATGTGTAGACATACATATACACACAATCTTATGCATATGTACAGAAATCTAAGTTTCTTGAGAGTAAGAATAGTTACATGCATCTTTACATTTTCAGTATAGAGTATAGAGTAAGTGCATAATACAGATTTGTTTGAGTGAATCAAAATGAGTTAAAACTTATTTGGAATTCTATCAGACTATTTTCTATATTTTGATAAGAAGAGTGAAAAGAGATGTTACATCACTGGTTTATCCAGTTTCATATGGGTTTGCAAAATGTAAGTCTCTTAAATTAGTGGAATAACCCTTCTAAAATACCAAAACCAATCTAAAACAGAATTATCCTCTCCAAAAATGATCAAAACTTTCTGATGATAATTTTTCCCTAGAAAGCTAAGCTTCTTTCTAGAGAAAGTATAGATTAAGTAAAGGAAAAAGATGGAAAGGAAGAGAATTAAGTTTACAATTAGCTTTTCCCATTAGGGAACAGCTATTGCCAGTTAAATAACTGGGTGCCTGTATCTTTGATAAATCAAGTATCTGTTATATGCCTATAATATGCATAGGTTAGACTGAATGCAAAAAAGAGGATCTGTGTGTCCCTTCCTTTAAGGAACTTGTAGATTCATCTAGAGCCATTCTGCAATAAGCTGAACCTTCTTTTAAATAGTTTTTCCCTTTTATTGAAAAGAAATATGACTAAGAAGACCTTTTTGGCAACACTAATTACCCTTAAAACTTGCTGGATAGCAGTTCCGTTCCTACAATTGTCTGATTTCTCAGGCCCTAGCCTATGTTTCCAGATCTTTCACAGTGACTAAATGCGCAATCACATGAACTTCAAGCTGAAGGACAAGCAATTGTTTCTGGACAGAATTGTAATGATCATAATACTCACTTTTCTTAGGCTGCAATGGGATTTGTCTTGGCTCTCTTCCCAGCCTAGAGTCAGAAACTCAAGTCTATATTCTTCCCTCCCTCCAAATGAAGCTCTATGGAATCTTTTCCCAAATATGACAGGGTATAGATGACAGGTGGGCTTTTATAGGACATAATTTAATGTTCCACACCCTGAGGGCAGTTGACAAATGATGATTGATGTTGAGAATTATAATTCATGGAAAAATGTGAATTTGAATAACACTAGCAATGTTACTGCCTTTGGACACATGGATGTCTGTATTTCAAAACTGATTAATCAGAATTAGTGTAAGCCTTCATTAAGGCTTAATCATTTTGATCTCCTCTTGCATTTGATAATGGACACATCTGGTTGGGCAGTTGCTAGTCATTCTTGCTGGGAGGCACTTATTAGATTTTTCAACTGAAAAGTGACACTTTCTCTCCAAATCCCTTAAAGTGATTTTTAACTTTGGCCAAAAGATTAGAAGTATCTTCTCAGAATAGTTGAATAAAATCCTTTCAGGATTTAATAGAAACTTTTAAAAGATGAAACTCATTGAAATGCACTATACTGGTTTGAGACTACAAGATAAATAGGAAGGAAAAACATTCTAAAGAATCAGAAGTAGAATTAGGATCTGTCCTGAAATTCAAATTCTAGTTTCCAAAGGAACAGCCAAATAAAATGTGTATTAGTCCATTAAACTGAAGGTGAGGGGAGGAACCAAATTCTTTAAATTGAATGAGTTCTGGACTTCACTAACTAAAGTCTTAGTGGCAATATGATCTTTAGTTGTATTACAATGCCTTACACTAAACTGCTTCACAAAATGTACTACTGATAGTTACAAGTGATAATTCTAAAATAAGGTATTTGGAATATAGTTTCAGCACTGAAGGAACTTTAGAAATTCTTATAGTACCATGTTCTTCAAGGACCCTGTTTATAATAACTTTTGTTTAGCAAGTTAAATGATTAAGAGTTTTAGGGAAGATCAGGCATTTGAATGAGACTAACTTCCAAGTCAAGAAGTCATAAACTGGGATGCAGAGACCTCTTAAAGATATGTGTATAAATTTCAGAGGGCCAGGGAACATAAATAGTAAAAATAATTATTTCTTTATTTTCACCAAAATTTGGTTTCCTCTGAAATCCTACCTGTTCTGTTTTTATGCTCATTTCATACATGAGTAAATTGAGCAGAATATTCAAGTGCTTTTTCCAAGAAAATATAGCTTGTTAAAAGGGGACAAGTGACTTAGAATCCAAGTTGCTCAATTGCTAGTGAAGCATTCTTTCCAATACACCTAGAGTTCCTAAAGTACCAGAACTATAATGTAATAATACTGATCAGCCAATAAATAGTTATTTCTAAAACATTACTTTGATCATAAGGCACTTGACTGGTTCTAGCAAAGAAAAATGTCCTTATAAGTTTCTCACAAGCAAATATGTCTTGCTAATGGTCCAATGATTTATAATAGTGATTCTAAAGTCCAAATCAGTGTTTATATGGAACCAATCAGCAATATGAGTTGAGGTAGGATTATAGCTTAGCTATCATTCAAGGCATTAGTTAACTCTCAGTTACCTGAAACTCTAGTAAGCATATTTTATCTGTACATATGTATGAATAGCATCTACTATTCAGGCATGAAAGAATATATCTATAAAAATGCTTATTTCCCTTTTTTATTTTTCCCCCTAAATTGATCCCCTCTGTTACTACCTAATCTCAAAATTGACCAGGAAAGTAGTTACCATTTCTCAAATTCTATTTAACACTTTAAAAGACTGTTCAATCTGAGTATAACTAGGTGGCATCTGAGATCCTTTACAGTTCTGAGATTTGGCAATCTAATCTGCCTCACAAGGTATCATAAGAATTGAATGAGATAATGTATAAAAAGCAAGCTTCAAACACTAAATATCAATTATTGGTATTATCTTTATAGGATATATAAACATTAAAAACTCTATTAAAATTAAATAACATGATTTTTCTCCCAATACATTCAATTTTGATTAATGTATAGCATGGAAACAATGTAAAGATTATCAGACAGCCTTCTGTGGATGGGTGGAGGGAGGGAAGGTAGGGTAGAGGAAAAATTGTAAAATTCAAAACATTACAAAAAAACTACCTATATAACTGTAAAACAAAATACTTATATGTGAAAAAAAACTTTTTAAAATTAAAAAAAATTAAATCACAGAATCTTTGGCTACTACAACAAAACTTTCAAAGCAGATTTTCAAGCAGGATATGAATCTTTCATATTATAGTTTAATTTGCATTATGATCAAGAGACCCATTCCTCTCCCAACAAAGAAAGCCTGATGCCTCTGTGGGTAACAATACAATAATCCAACTTTCAAATGCAGAGAACATGATTTCTCTACATCCTACCTGGAATCATAGCAAATGAAACATCATTCTATTTGCATTCTATATTAATTTGCAAGAGAGGAATGGAATGGTTCAGACACTACAACATAGAAAACCGTTTTTGAAGGAGGTAGGTCCTGTGATGCAAGTGAAAGAAAAATTAAGATATGGTTTGGCAGGTAGAAGAAGTTGCTTTATGCATTTGGGACTACTTAGAATATAATGCATAGAACTTTGGGGATTAGGGTACAAGAAAGGAGGAAAAAGGACAGCTTGTGAAAAGTAGGAGGAGGTACATCTACCTAGAAAATATACCTACAAACAACATTAAATGAAAGCCAACCAAGATGGTCAGACCTTGAAGTAAAGAAACTTAAAAGTTTTGGTCAAAATTTACAAAGTACTTTTCAACATATTTTTTAAAGGAGGATTCTACCGCCTCTTCTTTAAAAAACAACAACAAATGCTGTTATTATGATAAATTCCTTTCAGTTAAAAGTTTTTCTTGCATCAAATAAAAAAAAATTCCTTAAAATAACTCCAAAATCATTATCAGCTCCTAATTATCTATTGATTTAAGCATGAATCAGATGAGTAACACATAGTGCTTTAAGGTTTAAAAAACATTTTACAAATACTATCCTCTTGATCGTCCCCAATAACTAGATTTAGTAGGAAATAGATATTGTTACATCCAATTTACAGATGAAGGGACTCAATCCTAAATGATGTAGGAACTACAAAGGAAGTCAAAGGACAAAGCAAAGTAACTGGATAAAAGTAATCCTGGATCTGAGAGCATCCAGAGCTTCAGGCTAAGTTCAGTAATGTTTCTACTACATTAAGGAAAAGTGAAAATAATTTTAAAAAATTTATTCTAAAGGTTTTAATTTATATCCTAAGACTTAAAAAAAAGTTAAAAGTAAATTAATGACAGAATCATACAGAATTCTACCATTGGGAAAGACCTCAGTAATAACCTACTGTGGACTAGAAAATTTCTTGGGCTTGGGGTTGGGGAGAAATACTTTAATATCAGGGGCTTAAAACCAAGCATAGGAGATGAATTTGGAATATTGAATTTTTAATATTTTGGTTGTTGATATCTTGCTTAGTTTTGAACTATTCTTCTCCCCGCCTCCCTTTTAAATAAAAGGTAAATTAAATTCTAAGGAAGAGAAAGGGAAGAAATATTGGGAAATGTGTTTGATGAAAAAAGGTAACTATAAAATCTCTTTTAATTCATACATCGCATAAATTTTATAATTGATGTAAAAAAATTTTTTAAATGGAAGCTTTAAAAAATGCTAACAAGTAGTCATCCAGTCTCAGCTTAAACTAGACTAAATCTCATTTCTTTCAATTCCTCTCAAGCATCCTTTGGTGAAAAATCTAATGACCAGTAAAATAGCCAAAGGCAGGTAGTAAACAGGAAAAAACAAAGATTATCCTAATTAGCTCCTAAGTAATCATAGATAAACTTATTATTAAATCCATCCTTCCCCTAAAAACTAACAATCTCAAATTTTAAAATAATTGATCGATCTCAGGCAATATTTTACAGCCAGAAAGTACACATTTAAAAGGAATATAATGAAAATTGAAAAGAAATTCTGTTAGAAAATGTTAACTCTCATTTGCGTTTCATTTCTTTAAATGCTCCCTTAAAGCTTCTAACATTGAAGGTAATATTCAAACATGGAAATGACTGACACCAAGCATAAGAAAAGATTTATTTCCCATTCTTTTTTCAAGTACTTTTGTATCCTAACAAATAGCTTATTAGGCTAAATTAAAGAATAGGTCAGTTATAAATGAAGATAATTCTCATGGTGCCAAAAATCAGTCAGACTTCTGAGCAACCAGTTATATCCTGGAATCAAATCAAGCACAATTATACCCTGGAGGCAGATCTTCAAAGTAACTTATAGGCAGATCTGTACCTGATCCACAGAGAATAGACATTAAACATGATTATACCTCATAGCATGTCCTCTTTCTGATGAAATTTGTCTTTTATGAACTTTGGAGGTAAAATGGCATGTAACAGTCTTATTTATTTTGTTTTTGAGTAATGAGAAAAACTCCTAATATAGGGAGAGCAAAGTAGGCCAGTTAGTTATCGAAGTGATTAAGTAGAAATGCAGTTAAAAATACCAAAAGTCTGCTTGCAATCAAGATAGTGATGTTAGAATTATGGAATGGAAGAATGAAAGTTCAGCATGCCTAGATGAGTTAATCTTCAATTGTCAATGCAATGTGCATTGGAAAGTACCATACTCTTTGAGTTGGGTTCAAAAGCATCATCTGTGATGGCAAAAGCTCCAAGTCCTTAGAACCATGGAGTCTAGTTCAAATCTAGGAAACTTGGCATCAGACAACCTGAATTCAAATTTCAACTAATACTCTAAATATTTCACAATCTTGGGCAAGAAATTTACTTTTCTGCATCCATAAATTAAGTCTAGTTAAATCTAAATCTATTATAGTATGATTCTAAATTGGTGGACTCCCCAAATTCATCCTAGTCAGTGTCTTTCCTTGGTTGGATATTACTGTATCCTAACCTTAACTTTGCACATATTATGATATTTTGAAGGACCTATGATCCTATTGAGATTGTTAATCCTTCCAATCCAATCCAATTAGCATTTGTTGCCTTACCCTGGTGCAAGGCACTTAACATAGACAATAAGGACACAAAGACAATATGAATTTCACCAATAACAAATCAAAACCCATTGTATCAAATGAGATCTATGTCCTTGTCTCTCTTAAGAAATCTATCCAATGACCTAGGAACTTGTATCTAATATGCTAGAGAATCTTTGTAATTTACTATTCTTTCCTCCTTTAAGTATTTCACGGATATCAGTGCAAAATACTTGAGCTATGCATCTTTTAACTTTTAAGGGAAAAAAATCCAGAAAACTAATTCTTGTATACTAAAGTAGTAGCAAAAGTAAGATTGGAAAGGGATTAGATTTTTAGATTTGGGTCCCAAAATATGATGGCATTTAGAAAGGGCAAATAGTTTAAAAACAAGGAAATCCCAAAGATCCTTTGAGGATCTATAATGTTTCCAATACCTTAAAAAAATTACAAATAATTCTTATGGGTTTATAAGGGGACAAATCACCATGACACCGTATGATGCTTAGATGAAATTTCACTTCAGGTTATCATATTTAAAACATCACCAGTAGTACACAGGAATTCAGTTTTATACAAATGGTGATTGATACATTCAAGATAAGTTCCCATGCTCTGATGACCAAAAAAAATTAATTACCCTTTGCAGAACTCTTGTAACAGACATCCTTTTTCAGTAAGTGATGGGCAAGCTAAAACCCTTAATAATACTTAAGAAAGTCATATTTAATTGGTTACTGAAATGTCACATGTGATCAATGAATAAATGCTTAAACAATATTTTTAAAGTGCATCCTAGTATAATGTAAATAGGTATCACATAAAAACTTCTGAAGGCCAAACAGTAGTTGCTTTTTCCATAATGATTTATGACTAAAAAACCCACAAGTGCAAATTTGCTACTCAGGCTTCAAAGAGTAACCATCTACATATGACAAAATCATTCACTATAGTCAAGATATTAAGAGAATAAAGCCTAAATTTTGTAAAGAAAAATGAGGAATGATTTAATGAATGAAAATTGTTAATTTAACATTTATTTTGTTTCCCTCCTTGCCCCATCAACTAACATTTCAAACAAGGTCTTTGACTTGTCAAAGTCAAGATTTTGATTTTGTAAATATCTGAATGGGCTTTAGGAGTTTGACAGATTTTTTTTATTCATCCTGTTCTCATGGTAAACATACTTACTGTATGCCAGCACTAATACTATTTTTAAAAAAATTCAAATCAGATTATGATACATAAACAATTACAAAATGACTTGGATGAAATTTGATTACCTTATAAAACAAATTACAAGGTGATATATCATTATTTATGGGTACAAAAATACCTTTTTGTACCATAATTCTTCTAGTGTTATTACCTAGATAAATCTAGGAATGCTATAATCCATGTAGAATCAAAACTGTAACAACCAGGAAGTAGATAACAGTGATGAATAGTGCTATAATATATTTTATGTTCCAACAATTCCACATGATTATGTAAAAAGGTTTTTTGACTTTTCCAGCATTTTCAAGTAATAGTATAAAGGTTATATTAGAGATGGATGATTAAGGAAGTTCTGATCCTACACTGACAAGGAATAAAATGGAAAGCTTGAGTACTATGATAGTACTTAGCCAAGGCTCCAAAATTTAAGGGAAAGTTTAGAGTGCAGAGTCATGCCCTTTGAGAGAATACAGGTAACAACATAGAATTAAAAGTATTGATGTATTGAAATATCTTCTGTTGGAAAAATCAAATACGTTAAGGCCATCACAAATCTACTAAATTAAGAATTTCCCATTAACAAGTGAGAAAACATTGAATGGTGACAAGGTACCATGATCAATTGAAAAAGTACTGGAGATTACTGACATTTTGTAATATATAGTCCAGAATTTCCTGTTTTCTAGACCTGGTTCTGACACAGTTTGTTTGACCTTGGGCTAGCAAAAAAATTGGGGTTTAAATAGTGAGGCTCTTTGAGATTGTGATTTTCCCAAAATTAGAGACAAAAATCTCAAATCCAAGACTTTTTGACTCAAAAATCCCAAACTCTACGCTAGTTCTCAGGGTCTCACTTGTAAAATGAAGAGGTTAGATATTTCCAAAGGTCCCTTCTAGTTCTATTGTATGATTCGATGTATCACTGCCTGGAATATTGCTTTAATAGGTGACTTTTTCTTGTAAGACAACATAGGGAAGTAGTAAAGAAATATGAACTTCGCAACTGAGGATGAATCCTTTAGAACTGGAAGGAACCACTGAGTTCACCTAATTCAATCCTTCATTTTAGAGATAAAGAAACTAAGGTCCACATAAAAGTCACACTAATTTAGCAGTAGGGCTTAAATTTCAAAGGAGGCCCTCTGATGTCAAACCCAGACTTCTTTTTCGCAAATCATGCTTCTAAGAATATTATGAACTGTAGTTTCTCTCTTTGACTTCTTTGATGTATAAAATCAGCAGTGAAATCACTGGGTCAAAAGCTATGAGTAGTTTAGTAACTAATCTTGTATACTGCCAAATTGAAATACAGAATGTTTAGAAGAATTCACAGTTCCAACAACTCTTTCTACAGAGCTTTCAATATTGACTGCTTCAATCTGTCTTCTTCTTTGCCAGCTTACATGAAGTGAGATAAAACCCCAAAAGTGTTTTAATTTGTAACTCTTATTAATGACTCAGGATAAGTTTTCATACAATCAATTAAAATCATAATTAAAAAAATACTATGCCTATCTATTAAGCTTATTGTATTTATTATTATTACAGTATATTTTGGTAATTATGCTTTTATTGTGATAGTTCATCCAAATATTTCTCTCTACCATTTCTAATTCAATACTGTCTTCATCATTGATTTTATTCATACAAAAGTGTATCTATTTAATTTTTTTATGACTCCTCTATCCCTTCTTTAGTTAAAAATTGTCTCTTCGATCATAGCTGTGAAAGGCACTATTTTCTTTACTTTTATTGTGGCACAATTTTTTTTATCTAGATTTCACAGGCTTTTCAAGTTTACTGTGTCATATAATGATAGACATCAGTCTAAACTTAATTATTGCATAATTGTTTCTAGTTTTCCTTATATTTCTTATATATCAAAAAAGTAAGTCCTTCTTCCAGTAGTTTATGTTTTGGTTTAAATCAAACACTGGATAAGTTTTCGCCTGATAAAATAATCTGTGCCTCACGGCTAATTTTCTGAGTTTTTTTTTCCTTTTAACCAGTATGAAATACTTTTGATGGCTATTACTTTTTAATATAGTTTGAGGCCTGATAATGCTATGAATCACACACTTTTTTGAAAAGGAGAAACTTTGGAGCATTTTTTAAGACTACTTTAAAAAGGAATGAAGAAAAAGTAACATTTCTAATATTTCTCAGTTTTAATGGAAGTACCTTGGCTGGCAAATTCCTTTATAGATTGTGAAGAAATTTATCAATCACCATCAAGCAAGGTATTTTTGTCACACTAGAATGCTCCAATCCCATTGAAAAAAAAAATCCCTTTTCATGACCTTTGATTTGCAGTCATTACACAGTCTGGATTTGGAATCAAAGGAGGCAGATTAGAAGTCAGTCACTCAACTTCAATGAGGCTTCAGTCTCTTTATCTGTAAAATGAGGGTATTAGACTAGATGATCTTTTATGGTCTCTTCTAGTTCTAAATCCTATGTCCAGGATTATATTGGCTTTTGTGTAAAGAACAGATTGGAAAAAGGAGAGATATCAGGGAAAGACATGGACTTAAAATAGTACATTTAAGTGGTCATGAGAAGCTGAACCAGGATATAACATGTGGAGTAGATAATACTCATAAAACAGCTACTGTATAAGTAGAATCAATAAGACCTTATATAGAGGGGCAAGTGAATGAAAATTTTAGGATGACTTTTTCATGACAGAGGTTCTCAATCCAGGTGGGAGGTTGATGGTGCCATTAATGGAAGTAGAGAAATTAAGAGGAACCACAGGTTTAGTTTAAGGGAAAAATAAGTTGTGTGAACCATATTAAGTTTGGGTGTTAGAAGAAGAAAGTTTTCTGAGTTTTCAATTAATTTATTGGTGATATAAGAGAGAGTATCCATAGATTTGTCAAAGCTAATGATTACTACCCTCTTGTAGTGATTCACAGGGGGGATGAATAATACAAATAATGAATGCTTACTAAATTGACAGAAATATAGAAGGATATAAATATGAGCCCTCATCCTGCTCATGTGTAGAAATGAACTTCAGGGAAGAAGTGAGGGTTGACTGAATAGATTTGGGAGTTATCTGTGAAGAGATGATTATTAAACCCATGAAACCAAATGAGCTAATAAAGAAAACACAGAAGGAAATTTCAATTTATTTAATAAATACCTACTACATGCAAAGCACTGTAATAAAGATATAAAGTCAAATATGAAACAGTCCTTAAATCAAGAAATTTACATTTTACTCAGTCACATTATTGTATACACAGTATAGACAAAATAATTTCAATAAGAAATAGTAATAATATCTGTTGGGATTAGGAAAGGCTTAAGATGGAGGTGGGACCTGAGATGTTCTTTGAAGAAGACAAGGATTATAAAAAGCAGAATACATTTAGACTTTTACTAAAGCTTGTGCAAAGGCAAGAGATATTATATCACAAATATCAAACTGCTAGTTTTGCTGAACACAGAGTAGATCAAAGAGAGTAATATGAAATAAGCCTAGAAAAGTAGATAGGAGCCAGAATGGAGAGGATTTTAAATGCAAAGTTGAGGGTTTTTTTGTATTTAATTCTAGAAGCAATAAAGGGCTACTCAAAAGTCAGGAATGATTTGGTCGGATTTGTATTTTAAGATTATAAATAAAGCAGCAATTAGGGAGAAGAGGATGGAAATGACTACTTAAGAAGCCTTTGTAAATCCAAGTGAGAGGGGATGAGTGCCTGACATAAGTGGCCACTGTGTGACTGATAGAAACTAAAAAGGTAGACTCAATTAGACTTGTCAACTAACTAGAAAGGGGGGGATAAAGGAGGAAGAACTTAGAGGCTTTGAACTTTGATGATTGAGAATTTGATCATAACATCCACAGAAACAAGAAAGCTGGGATGAAGGGTAGGCTTAATGGAGGGGAGTGACTGTGTATGTGTATGTGGGTAATGTGGGGGTGAGAGAGAGAGAGAGAGAGAGAGAGAGAGAGAATGAGTATGCTAAGTTTAAATGTTGGTTTAGTGAGAGGTCTCATCAGACATGGGCACATGGGTTATAAAATTGAAAGACTAGAAGGATGATGGTCATGGCTAACAACAACAGACTATATATTAACAACAGCAAAAGTTCAGAACAAGCTAGGTGGGTCGTCAGATTGTTGAACTTTTTCAACCATAATAATCCTTGAAGACTATTTAGTAAGTTGCAGGGGGTTGTGGTCTATGCCAATATAAGAAACAACCACATCAATCATTTCACATTTTAGAATAACAGCATTTATACAGTGGTTCTGTAAATTCATCAAAAAAGGTGTATATTCTCTTTGATAATACAGATTACAACTCAATTATATTTTCTTGCTGTTATCCTCCCATAAATTCTCCAGAGGAAAGCAATGAAATTCTTCACATTTAATAATTATGAGCAGGTTCCCATCTCTTATCTAATAGTATTACCAGATAACCAGTTCTTTTCCAGTCCTACTTTTCTCATAAGTTATCTATTATACACTGTCTCCTGGAAAATTCCTAATTGGGAACATTTTGCACCCCACTCAAACCCACCATACACCTCTCCACTTAAGTAAACTCAATTTCAATTCTTTAGACACTAAAGGTTAACTCAACCACACAGCATTATTGGAAAAATACTGACAATAAATGGATTGGCCTTCATTTTAAGAGACCCTTGTGATCATTTAAAAAAATGTATAATTTTACAGAGGGAGTCTAAGCTAAGTTGTTTTTCTCTTCCTTCTGTTCAATGGTCATTCACAGTGTCTAACCAAGGTAATTATGTTGATGGACTAAGGTTGTCCATTCAACTGCCTAACAATCTGGAAAATGTGTATTCTTCATTAACTCACTTTTAATCTATGCAGAAAGTCAAATTCTTTTTAAGTAACTACGGATGTCATTTAGGAAGTTCATGATAATCCAAAACTCAACTGCAATCAGCACAATGCCATCTACAAAAGGAGAACCTGAAGGAACATACCATCTAGGCAATGCAAGGAATAGAGGGCTAGATTTGGAGTTACGAAATATTTGAGGTCAAACCCTACAAAAGACATTTATTCACTGTGACCATGAATAAGTTTATCAGCTTGTAACCTGTTTGTCTCAATTGCTTCTTCTGTAATGTGGGAATTATAAGAGTCCTTATTCTCAAGGGTGATTGTGAGAATCAAATCAAACAAATATGTATAAAATATTTTGCAAACCTTAAAGTGTGATGTGTTTGTTTTATCATCATCATCATCATCATCATCATCATCATCATCATCATCATAAATATCTCTAAGGACTCTCTGTTCCATTTTGGATTCTTCACAAGTTATCTTCTATTCCAGCAGAAAACATTCTTGACAAGTACATAATCCCCCTTTGCCTCTCTCTCTAATAATTAGGGGCTCATTGAACAAAATTATAATGGGAGAGCTCTTGATAGAAAAGAGCTGTGCTGTGAAGATACCAATTTTACACACTGAATCAGATACCATTTTTATAGTCTATATTTTATAGTAGATTCTAAGACCTCTCAAATCTTTTGTGACTATAAAAATGTGACTTGCTAGGGGAAAAACATTTGCAACAGCCCTCCTTTCCTCTTCTCAATCCCTCATCAGATGAGCCTGGCATGTGTTTAGATTGTTCTCAAAAAGAGTTTGTAGGAATGAATTGGTTACTCAATTTTGTGTCTTTCAGAAATCTCAAAAGTTGAGTTATTTTTCTAATTATCTCTGTCATACCTGGGCAAGATCTCATTTCCTCAACTATAAAAATGACCAAGTAGAACTAAATCTCTCCAACATTTCCCCAGCATAATTATGCTGACTTACAAACTAGAGTTCCTTCCACTACACCATCTTGCCTAATGCATTGAATTCCGTTATAGCTCCTTGTGTGCAGCATATCTTCTCTTCCCAGGTAGATTTTCAACATCATGAGGACAGGAACAAACTGATTCATTTTTATAACTCTCTACATCCATGAATAGATGATTAGGTTGTGGATAACATTGTTAGGTAGACCCGAGTTCAAATTCTGCCTCCTATACTTACTGGCTATAAGGCCACAAGTCTCTTGGAATCTGATTCTTCATCTGTAAAATGAGATCAATGCATAATATCTACTTCATTGAACTGCTATGAAACTCAAATAAAATTTTATATTTAAAAGTTTTCCAAAATTTAAAGTGATACATAGGGGCAGCAGCTGGGTGGATAGAGCACCCACAGACCCTGGTAGAGTCAGGAGTACCTGAGTTCAAATCCGGCCTCAGACACTTAATAATTACCTAGCTGTGTGGCCTTGGGCAAGCCACTTAAACCCCAATGCCTCGCAAAAACTTTTTTTAAAAAAAGTGATACATAAATGCTAATAATAGTAATTACAGTAATGGATAAAACTAGAGAGACGTTACCAGGTCCTTAATAAATGCCAAGTATCAAAGACGACTTGGACTAAGTGATATTTTAAGTCAGAATTTCATTTATTCCATTTTTAAAATGTTCAATATCATACCAACTCCTAAAAACTTCCTTTCCTAGTATTATTTTAAAATGTACCAAAAAGCTATGAATTTTATAAGGAAGGATTCTTTACAATTTAAACTATAAAAACAATCACCTATCCAATATTTACAGATTTTGGGGAAAAGGGGGAAATGAAGCTCCTCTTTCTGAATATCAAAAAAAAAACCACCTAAGTTTTGAAATACTGATAAACAAAATGGGAAAATTCAGGCAAAAAGGAACCAGAAAATATTATGTAATGACCAAAAATGTCAAAATATAAGCAACTATAAAATGTACATATGATTTTTATCAATAAGTGATTGATACTATTCATTCCAGATCATTCAACTTTTAGTTTAACATACATCATTGGTTGAAATATTTGACTGTCTTTCTCCCATGACACCAGAAACTACCATTGGGTGGGGGCTGTAGGGTTACATTGTAAAATAAAATAGTTTGGCTGTTTGTATTTTAAAGTTTCAAGAATATAAACATTTACATGGAAGTGACATAGAGTAAAAAAAGACTGCAGAATCAGGAGACAGAGGTACATTTTCTTCTTGGCTCTATCACTGATTTCAGCAAACTGTGTGTGACTATGACTTCAGAAAATTCATTTAATGTTTCTGAGTCTTATTTCCTTCATCTATGAAAGTCAGGAAGCTGCATGTGGATGATCTCTAAGGACTCTGACAGTTTTTAACATTCTATTCCATTCTTAGGGTCAGGAAAAATGATTCATTTAAAAGAGATTTTGACTATTGTCTTACTCTTCACATTCAGAATTCTTGTGCAAGTCCCACTTTCAGCCCTTATTTTTACGTACTATGTCTTCTTAGAGACCATGGATCCCCACAAAACAAAATCCTCATTCTGCTTCAGCTAAGGGCAAACATAGTGCTTCACTAGTCTCTCTAGACTTCCAAGGGAAACCATCCAAGGAGCTTGTAGAGGTGAAAACAAGTAAAGGCTAGATCTTTACTAGGCAGCAAACAAAACAGAGCCCCACAAAGCCAGGAAATGTAATGACGGCATGTAAAGACAACCTCTACTTAAAAAAAATAGATCTTGACTTAAAAGGAAGAAAATAATTTGAAAATGGTTCATTTTCCCCTTCTCATAAACAGATTCCAAGAAAGAAAGCAGGTTATAATGATTAATAGAAAGAAAAAAAAAAAAGACTGCCCTGAGAAGCATATATTTTCTGGATGTCAAGAATGAAGAAAGTAGGAAATTTGCATGTCATAATGTGATCTCACACATTCCATATTCTTTTGTCTAGATGCAGGCAGAGAGCATTGGACTAAGACAACAGAGATTTTACCCATTTATTTGTTCAAGCCATTTAATTTCCCTGGCTCAATTTCCACACTAATCATGACAATGGCAATGTCTTCTATTTCACCAATGTAGTTGTGAAGTTATTATCAAAGTTTCTTGGAAGAAAAGTATTACACAAATCCAAGATAATACACTGTTATTTACAATATTTAAGTTAATTCAGTGTTTTAGAAATGCATTCTTAATTGCATGGACAAAGGAGAAATAGAACTTTTTTTTTTTTTTTTTACAAAAATCCTGGCCAGACATTATTAAGCAATCTGACTCAAAGATCCATTTCTAGAGTGATAGAATTACCCATGTGTGGTGATCCAATGTGGACAATTTGCCCTGGGTGGGGGGAGCCAAATCCTAGTATTTTTTTTTAAATATTAGTAAAGAAGAGTATGGAAAATTTAGTAAGATGCCAAAGAGACACTTGGCAGGAAAAAAACAGAGAAGCACTAATAGAGAATTCTGTTCTTTGCTAATGGCTGCAGCTAGGCATTTTGAATCATTCCTTCCCCATCCATTTTTAAAGAACTATTTAACACAAATGTGCAATAGTATAAATTGCTTACAAAATGAAGACAGGATTTGACCATAAAACTTTATATGAAAGGATTCATTTTATTTTCTGATAATTTAATTTTTAACCTTTCATTATGCCTTATTGGGGGAAAAAATGTGATTGTCTTTAGCAATACTCACATAAATATACCTAGGTGCAAGTTTAAAATTTTAACAAGACAATAAATTTCAAGAACAGAATTACATGAAAAAGATGTTAATCAACAGCTTTGTATGTCATTTTCTGAACAAGGCCAAACACTGAATCACTGTTAAAATTCCTCACGTGCAGCTACGCCCAGTTAATCTGCTTGAAAGCAGCAAAGTATGTAAATCTACTTACACTGGTGAGATAAACATTTCTCTCATTAAATGTTAACAACATGGAACTAGAACCACTGTTGATCTGCAAATGTATCTCTCTTCCCATATTAAATTTTTCCTCCCAGTAATTCAGATACTCCAAAACTCTGGTCAAAATTATATGGAAAGAGAATATCAGCAAGTTATTTTTCAGCAAAATTCTTTCCTAAAACATACAAAAATAATAACAAAAGACTTGCAGCATACTTCAATCTGAAAATAGAAAGTATGTGATATTCCCATCTATGAACATGATCTTCCCATCTATTTTGCATGAAAATAATAGCAAATGAAGGAACTCTAAAGCAGAAGATAGGAAGAAAAGTAAATGCAAAGAAAGCATGAGTTTTAATGTTAGATTTTTGAGTTGCAAGACCATAATCTCCTCCCCCCAACCCAAAAGAAACTACTTTATTTTTACAGACCATTATAAAGAGTTTGGGGGTTTAGGGGCTGGGGACATGAAGAAAATTACTACTGAAAACGTATATCCACACAAAATTATTGCATATAATATAAAACAACTGTGGCAGGATGTATGTGCACATTCACATTTCTTAACTGAGACTTAAACCTGCATTCTGCCTTTGTCTAGTTATTACCCACTGAGCAACCACTAATATCAAGGGATTCTAAGTTTGACTAAAGCCCAGTAGGCGTATTTCTAAGGTGCTCATCTGCCTGTGATGCAGGAAAATCCTGTTTAACACTGATGACTTCAGAGATCAGAGATCACTCCTATTCTCTATACTGGAGGGGGGAGCATCAGACACCACCCACCTATATCTAGTTGGCTTTTCCATAATATCCTTGGCAACATGACAGAGTTTAAAAAGAAGAGAAAAAAACCTATTTTATTCAGGGAAATGTTTTGCCAACAATAATTCCAATAAACCATGTCAATCCACAAATGTCATCACTTCACCCAAATCACTTTCTTTTTCTTCCACTTTCTGCTTTTTTTTTGTTTTTATTTAGGTTCTCTAGACTTAAGTTACTTAAATATTCTCAAATTTTTTCTTAATATCAGATTACAAGATTAATTATACATTTATATCCATATAAATATGAAGCACTGCTGTTTCAGAATCCATTCATTTTAATTTCAAATACAATTTTAATTAACCTTAAACTCAACTTTTTCTTCTAAAAATGTTTTCAAAAAAAAAATCAGATAAGTTAAATTGTTCTACAAATTTTAAACTTCTAGATTGAACTCAAACTACATTATCTAACTGGAGATTTCCTATTCACTCTAGGAAAAAAAACCCAAATCAGAATAATCAAGGTCTCCAACTTAATCACACTACAAAATTGTTCACAAGACTACACACTGAGTGAGCATGAGCTAAAATGAGATCACAAAGTCACTCGTAGTAACCAGGTCCCTATGTAAGGAAGTGTGCTTTCACCACAGAACAGCTAAATACTAACAAAAGAAACCTTTGAGTCAAATACCACTGGTACCCGGGGTCTTGTGTCTGTATAATGCCTACACATTCATTTCTTTCTTTGCCTATAGAAAAAAAAGAAAGTCTGTTTGTTTTTCTGATTCAGTCAGCCTTTTTAGCTCTTTGAATCTAAGGAGTGCCCTATGAAAAGAAGAGCATCTTATCAGTGTGCTCCAGACCAGCAGGCTATCTCCCATCCACACACAAAACCTACAGCCCCTTACAGTAAAAGGCCTCGCCCTCGCCCTTTTTCCCTCATTTCACAGCTAACACCCCGCAGTGCCCTGACAACAAATAAATGAATACACAGGGCCCTACAGTTCCTTACATAATTAACCATCTTTTCAGGTAGCCTGAGGTGGGCGGGAAGGGGAGGGAGGAGGGGAGGCTTTGTAGTAAATTGGTTTCATTTATGAAGTTTATGCAAGTGTGGCCAAAGTAGACATTTATTCTAATTAAGTCACGTTAATATACTTTTTATGTGTGTTCTAAACTTTTATTTTGAAAGTTTTAGCCAGTATCCAAAACTTATATTTATGGATACATCAATCTCCATTCCACAGTTATTAAACCAAGCAAAAGTTTTATTGATTTCCATCAGTTTTGCTTTCATGAGTCCTTTTCTAAAGTGAAAGCTAATAAGGGAGGAATTCAACAAAACCGGTACTTTAAAACTGGAAAAAGTCCTTGTTTTTATCAAAATTAGACTTGATTTTCAAATTCTCTCAAAGTCTAAAAGGATATACTAATTTGAGGGGAAAAAAATGGACTAAAAGAAATCAATAATCCCTTGAAAGCTTGCAGTAAAGTTAGCAGGCATTTTTGCCATTAGTTATGATGTATCTACTATTAATGGATCTAAAGTACACTTCCAAGGATGTGATTCTTTTGTATCATTATTGGGATAATAACTTAATTGATTTGCCTCAGTCGCTAAGGTTAAGACACAAGAGGCTTATTGTTGAGGAAAAATAGCTGCTCAGTGTTTTTGTTTTTCAACAAGCATCCTGCCACAGATTTTTAATCAGTTTAACCTTTTATAAACAAAGAACTGCATATTAGGAAAATAATAAAGTTAACATTTGATTGTTGCTCCTGCCTTTCTGAAAGATTTTGTCACGATATGCCTCCAACAATCATTAAAAAAAAGAATTGGAGAAAACAAAACCACACACACACACACACACATACATACATAAAAAGGCAACCACCCATGATGAGGTCGCAACTCTTTTCTTCCGTTCTGCAGTCCTTCTTTTCCCTCCCGCAACAAGATTTTGATCTAACCACTCAATTGCCTTTGGAGGTCAAATCTCTTTTTAAAAAGTAGGAAACTATATTAAAATAGGAAAACGCATGTGTATGACTCAGTCCTCTCCAAAGTATCTCTTCAATCAAAATGTCACAGGATTTCCCTCTGCTACTGAAGAACTGAAAACCGAAGAAATCGAGACCTAAGTTCCCCTTTTCTGGCGTCCCCTTCACCGCCACCCCCCCAAAATAATAATCTCCCCAGCTTTCTTCGTGAGAAATTAAAAAATGCAAAGTTTGAGTTGCAGACTTCCAAGGAAGGCGACCATCTGACTCTATCAGAACACTCACAAACACACACACACACACAGACACACACAGACGCAGACACACACACACACACGCACACAAACGCGCGAGAAAACTTGTTGCAAGGCTCAGCAAACCCCAACCTGGCCCAGCCTGGCCTGGCTTCGCCTGGCCTCCCCTCCCCTCGCTCGCTACCCCTCCTCTTCCTTTTCCTCCTCCTCCTCCCGGTACACCCCACCCTGCCCAGCTCGTTCCCGGGGCGGCGGGGGAGGGGGCGCCGGAGCAGAGGGGGGTGAGCTTGCACCCCGCCGCCCAGGTCAAGCCGCTGAAGTGGCCCGTCCCGGCGGCCGCCCCGACTCCTTCACAAACAAGGTCGCCGCGCCGGCCCCCCGCGCCCTTCCATTAGCTCGGCTGCTCCCCGGCTCCCGAAGCCGCCCCTTCTGCAAGAACTCGGTCCCGGCCCCCCCCCGCACTCGCTGCTCCCCACCCCTCCTCTCCGGCAGCCCGCGCCGCCCGCCTCTTACCTGCTTCCGAAAGGGGGTTCGGCCGGGGCCGCTGCCCCCCGGGTTCCCGCTGCTATTGGGGAAAATCATTGCCCGAAGCCTCGGAGGGGAGCCTGTGGCGGGGTGCGCGGATGGGGGAGGGGGCAACTTTGGCAGCCACTAGTTCGGAGGCCGGTCCCGGGGAGACTCCCTCTCTCTGGGCTGCAGGCGCCGGGGCCGGGCTGGGCCGGCTGGGCTGGGCTGGGCCGGCTGGGCTGGGCCGGCTGGGCTGGGCTGGCTTCGCCTGGGCTGGGGCCGCTGCTGCCGCCGCCGCCGCCGCCGCTGCTGCTGCTGCGGGCGCCGCGGTGCTGACTTCTCCTGTCCCCTCCTCCTCTTCCAGCACCTCCTCCTCCTCCTCCTCCTCCTGAACTCGGCTAAAAGTCAGGGGAAATGCCCCGTCCCCTCCCCCTGCGGCTCCGCTGCCTCCAGCGGCCTCTTCCTCCTGTTGAGCTCCGGGAGCGGCGCTGGGCGGGAGAGGAGGCTGGAGAGGCTGGGGAGGCGGCAGCCGCCCTGCCTGCCATGGAAGGGAGTCAGCTCATTGATCAGACGGCGGGGGAGACTTTCCAGGCGGCGGCAGCAGCGCCGCCACCGGTCCCACCTACCGCGGCCTCAACCACCGCCCAGAGAGGGCGCCGAGAGCGGGGAGGGCCGGCGGGAGTGGGTGGGGCGGGAGCCCAGTGCCTCCTCCAGGCAGCTCCGGCCCCGCCGCCGCGCCGCGCCGGGCCCGGCGGGCTCCGTGCCCACCGGCTCCGAGGGATCCCGCTCCCCGTGCTCCGGCGCGGCCGGGGTTCTGGGACCAGAGAGGGCTGCCGGCGGCCCCTGCCCCTGCGCAATGGTTGGGTCTGGCTCCCCGCATACCGAACATTCCTAGGTGCAGCCGGCCCCCCTGCTTTCCCCCTCCTTAAGCGCCAGTGGTGGCAGCACTGCGCCCCTGCTCCAAACCCCTGGCGGATCAGGTCACCGAGGCACCCCGGCAGGAAATCGAACTTCATGCCCCCCTCCCTTCCCCAAAAATGACTTTGACTTTGATAAGTAAAGTTACCGGTACCTAAGCTTACACAGCACATCTGCAAACCCACTTTTAATCTGCACGACTGCCCACCCCTCCAGAAAACAAACAGCTACAACATTAAAGTCAAATACACTTTTTTTAAGTACCTCGTGTTTTGTATACCCAAGGACTCGATTCAGGCTTACTCAAATGCCTCCCTAACAAAAGGACTCACTATAGATTTTCTAGAGAAAAATAACAACAAAAAAACTACTCCAACTAATTCAGTCTTATTTCTTTGTGATTACCTGATCCCCCCCCCTCCTCCACCCTCTCTGGACAAACAGTGTAATCCTTCTTTATTAGGATCAACAGAGGCAGAAACTGGTGTTTTAAAGGTAGATACTCACAGGAACAAGACTTAAACAGTTTTATTTTCTACTTTCTGGTTGGAAATCATAAATAGAATTTCTGACACTATCTTTCTGGTGGCACTTATTTTATTTTCATACAATAAAAGTCAGAAAGGGTCTTAGAAGCATCTAGATGATCAACCTTTGCTTGAATACTTCAGATAACCAAACTCACTTCAGCATTCCTTTATTTGATAGACTTGCACATAGTAGGTACTTAAATACTTTTCTATTAATTAAAGTTCATCCTTGGATTCTTGCCCTCACTGAAAAAAAGCTACTATTAATAGTAGTATTATTGCCAATAATAATAATGTTCCAAGTTGTCTAAGAAACGAGGACACTGGAATCTTCATTACTGGCAGAGAAAACAAGATGCTCTCTGTGTTAGTTTTCTAGCAAAACCATTACCTCTAATTCTTGCTCCAGTAATGACAAACTGTAAATTATTCACCCAGCACACAGCAGGCTTCACTCATTAGAAGCCATCAAATACTCCTCACAATCTTCTTCCGTAAATTGGTGAAATTTAATAAATTTTTATTTACCTGTTTGAAAATATGTAAAGAATAGTACACATTAGAAGTCCCCCCCATTTTTGTATATAAAAAAACAAACAAAAATACTAGATCTTCGAATTCAGAGAAAAACTCTGAGCTTCAAAATGGATATTCAGTAAGTAGATACAATAGTTGATACCTATTTTAATCTATTTATATCATCCTTTGTTAAGAGGCTTCCCATTGTCCTCACAATTACTTCTGTCCCATCTAACACATTAAATTAACCTGTCTCTCACTATTTCTTTTTTTCCTGAGACCCTCAAATGCATGTTGCTAAACCAAAGTATGGAAAAACATGTTTTGTTAATGCTGTATGGGTTAAAGTCCTGTCCTGATACTCTACTGAGAACATCCTGCCCACAAACCCCTGGAGTTCAGACCTGTGGACTATCAGCAGAAGTGCCCTGGACAACCTCAGCTGTCATGGCCTGACTCTCAGGAAACCACAAGCTAAACCACGAAAAAGCAGCTTCATGGATTGACTTTTTTTTTTTTGTGGAACTGTTTTAGGGTCACAGTTCTCTCTGTGGATTCTGTGAAGTTCCAGTATCATTGTCTTTGACCAGATTGTTGTAATAATATAATAAAAGGAAATTTAAAATGTTAATCAAAGGTTAAAATATCTACAGAATAAAAAGAATTTCAAAAGAAATACTTTTTATAATAAAAAGTAATTTAAAAGTCAGGGAGAATCAGATTTGCAAACTCCATCATAAAAGCGGATCACGAAAAAAGACATGAGAGTGATTATCTTTTTTTTAAGAAACACTGTTTGGAAGTCAAAAACACTTTCAAATATATCACTTTGAGTACAAGTAGGGGTCACAAAGAGAAGAAAAAATGGTCTTCACTCTCCAAGAATTTATAATCTCATTAAAAAAATACAAAATAAATACAAATGGGAAAATACAATAAAACAGGAAAAGCAAAAGCATGAAAACACAAACCTTAAGCATGTTTACTTTTTCTTTTGTTTTCTTTCCTTTTTTTTTTTTTTTTTTTTTTTGGTAAAATACACAGAGCAAGCCCATATCTAGGCTTGGAGCCTGGAAGAACAACATTCAAATTCAGCCTCTTCTGTTGCTATTCTATATCCAAGGTAAAGCCATTTAAAAGTTATGTACCTTGAGTAATTCAAAATCTTATCTATTAAGTAAAAGTAAGGGTTTTTGTTGGAGAATTCGAATTTCTGTGCCTAGAACTCCTAATGCTGAAGTCAATACTGACAGAGAACAATGACATGTGCTCTACCAATGAATAATTAGTGTGGGTCAGAAAAGTCAGGAAATAAACCCTTTACTTAGAAGGGGCACTTGATCCTAAGTCTTAAAGGATAGTGATTGGGAATGGAAAAGGTAGAACAACAGGAGCAAAGGCTTGGAGTCTGGAATGAGCAAGATATATTCAAAGGCCTAATAGAAGTAGGACTATACACACACACACACACACACACACACACACACACACACACACACACACCCCTAATTTTAACTACTTACAAGCATTATATACAAGTCAAAATGAGCAAATTATTACCAAAACAAAGTCAGGTGAGTTTGAGGCTTGCTTCAAAGCTTTGTACAGATGGCAAGTCTTGGTTAATATTTTAAAGGAAATGGGGCAGCTAGGTGGCGCAGTAGATAGAGCACAGGTCCTGGAGTCAGGAGGACCTAAGTTTAAATGCAGTCTCAGATACATAATAATTACCTAGCTGTATGAGCTTGGGCAAGTCACTTAACCCCATTACCTTAAATAAAAAAAAATTTTAGAAATATTTTAAAGGAAGAGGGAGATAGTGATGGAGAGATAGTGGAAGTATATTCTAAATGATACAGTGAAGATTTGTAGAGTTAAGGCATTAAATTATGTAAATGATATCAAGTTAGGGTTGATTAGCTATGTCAACGAATAAGAGACTATGTATGAAGAGAAAATTAAACCTATAAATGAAATCACATATGCAAAAAATATAATAAAGTCCAACTATAAAAACAACATATTCTAGAGATTACAGTAGTAGTAAGATCAATGGATTTGGGACAGCAGATCTTTGTTTCAATCCTAGCTTTACTACTCACTATCTCTGATGATTTAAGATTTGATCCAAGGGCAGTTTCTTAACAATGACAGGTTTCTAAAATCGGTACTGTCTCTCTTGGAAGATCTTCCATTCATTAGCGGAGAAGCAAATGTGGGACAGGTTATTCAGATATGGGTTGAACTCCATGACCTCTGAGGTCTCTTTCCACTTTGAGATTCTGTGATATTTTTCTTTCCTTTGGATCTCAAATGAAGTTTCTTCAACTTTCCATTAAAATAGATAACCACTAAAGTCCCTTGTGCCTCTAGAACCTAAGATCCTAGGAACTACACAAATAATAATCTCTGGTAGCTATAATTTAATAGTCTTAAAGCTAATTTCAGTAAATAGAGCAGAAGAGTTTAAAACAATGAATTACATTATTACTTAATTGAAGAGAGGTAAGTTTGAGGTTCACTACTTGGGAATTTGGAAAGAATGAAAGAAAAATTTATTGAGGACCTACTGTGCCTGGCACTGTGTTCAGTGCTTTACAAATATAGTCTTATTTAATCCTCACAATAACCCTGAGATATTGCCTACTTTATGTTATTATCACCATTTTACCGTTGAGGAAATAGGAGACAGATGAAGTGACTTGCCCAAAGTAACCATCTGAATTTTTCCTGACTCCAGGGCTAACATTTTAATCACTAGGCCACCCAAATTGCTCAAGGATCCAGATGTGATGAATTTGGGCGTTTATTAAAATTTTGTCAAAAAATGAGCCCCAGAAAGCTAACATCTAAGTGTAGGAAGGGACTACAGCCTTTTTCATCTAGTCCAAACCAGATAAGAACAAAAATGGATAATGATGTTCCCTACAAAAATTTTTGACAAGCTTTCCTTTAAAGAACCCAAGTGGGGAGTAACATATATATATAACACATTACTTCCCAAAGCAGTTATTATTGGAATTCTTCTACTTTTGAATACTTCTGATTACTTAATTAGAGAAATCTAAGTAAAAGCAGTAAACTTTGAAGTTCCAATCTCAACTAAATCTGTCAATAATTATTCATTGAGTTATCTACTATTTACCCAAGATAACTAGACCTGAGGTAAGGAAGATGATAAAATAGAAGTATAAAGCTGATCATTGATTCATGGAGCAATAATCTAGTAGGGGGAACAACTTTACAGCAATTAGAGGACAATTAAGTAATAAACTCTATGATATTGACTATAAAATGCAATGGGACTCCAAAAATCACGTCGGTGTAACTCCAAGTTATTCATGGAAAACTTTATGGAAGCAACTTCAATCTGGACATTTGAGCAGAATATGATATGGAAAATGGAGATAATGATCTTTGTAGAGAGGTGCCAGACTAGAGATACAGAATGAATGCAACTCAATCTCCAGGCTGCATGCCTTTTTTCACAATCATTTTCCTTATGCCAGGAAAATCCTCTCCCTGCTCACCTTTAAAAATTCCATCTTCTGCAAATAGTTTTTTCCCCCCCCCCTAGTTTCTCTTTAGGCTAGTGCTCTCCATTTGAGACTACCCCTAATATTCACTTTGTGTAACTCATATTTATAAGATCGTTTTCATATTGGCATCCCTACTCCTTAAGAGTGGGACTGAGTTGTTTGTTTTTTTAAATCTTTCAGCACAATCCCTGAAACACAGTCAATTTAGGGATTGTTGGTTGACTGATTGACATTCGTTTTCTGAAATAGTCAATGTGAATTTATTTTAGTACTTATTTTCACAATGGAGGACTCTTACATTTTTATGCAGGGAGAGAACTGGGTGGGTAATGATAATGATTCAAATAAAAGAATAAATTAAAGAACATCAATAAAACATTAAAGAAATATACAGAGGAAAATAGAAGGAAATTCTGAAGGGAGCATGGTTAAGAATGCAGTTGTGTTACTAATATGATAAATGAATATAACTTTAAAGATTGCATCTAATGGAAATTACCAATTTCATATATAATATTCTCTTTGCTTTTCTTTGTATATTGAAATATTCTCATTTCTCAAATTCACAAAGGTGCAAAAAAGGAACAAAAAAACAGAGATAGACTACATGAGTTCCAGCCATAGGAATAGCATTTACAAGATCATAGTATATTTAGAGGACAAAGAAAAGATTGGCTTGAGAGAAGTCTATGACCTCATGTTAAGAATAAGTGGACAATAAAGTTAGAGTAGGTGGGTGGGGTTCAATTATGGAGAGCTAAATTTAACAAAGGAATCAGTCCTGGGGAATAAACTATGAGAGAAGGGTTTGGGGAAATAAGATGACTCCCTCTTCTATAGGCACACTCATCATCATTGACTTGTATTTATCAAAATGAGTACACGTATATAATATACAAACAATATTCTTCATCTGCTGTCTCTGTATTCTCACAGTCTGTCTCCCTGCTGGAATGTACACCTGCTTATCCATACCTTAGAATCCTTAGTTTCCTTCAAGTTTCAGCTTCAGTCCCACATGCTATAGGAATCTTTCCTTTTCTCTCCATATTCTAGTGCTCCCCTCCTCGAATTCCCTCATATTTACATAGGCTTCTTTGTAGATGAAAATGATTCTGGTTTTTAAAAATCATACCAAGAGAGCACAAAATCTAGTAGGTTCTACTCTTCTGGAAAAATCTGCTAATTCTGATCCTAAGGAGAAACTGAAATTAATGATGTCAGTGAGCCTATCTTAAAAGTATAGAAAAAGTAATCAACAGTAGTTTGGCATGAGAAATGGAGAAAAAAATGTTTAAAGACCATAAATGCTGTGTAGTTCCTTTGCTTCCTCAGTGATGGAATACCAAAAAAGGTGAAGATAATGTGAAGAATTATATGGTTTTCGGACCATCTATAAATATGAGCTCTCTTTCAAATAATGCAATGACAAATGATTGAAAAAAATTAACCACTCATTATTGATATTCTCCCTATGAAAAAAACTGAAGATAAAAAAAGAAGTTGTGGATAATTAAAGATATAATTCACTATTCTCCAAAGGAATAAGAAAAAATTCATAAATGATATGATCATTCCCCCCAAATATCTACTTTATAAAATAGTTATGGAAATGATTAATAAACATATTGATGATTTTTTTACAGGCTAATGGAAAAGAGTACATACAAACTAACATATACAAAGCAAAGCAAAAACAATATAAGAGGGAAGACAGTGGAATTAAGAGGGGTTGCTGAAGGTTTCCAGTTTTAAAAGAGAGGATTTTAGATGAGAGTTAAAAGTAAAGGAAGTCAGTAGGTGGAGTTGAGGTGGGAGAGAATTTCAAGAATGGGGTCAGTCAGAAGAAAAAAAAAAAGTCTGACAACTTGAATATCGTTCATGGAACAATAAAATATCTATACCTGTAGAGTGTATTGGGAAGTAAGTTATAAGGACTAGAAAGGAAGAAGAGGGATAGGTTATGAAGGATTTTAAATGGACTTTTTAATTTAAAAAAAAAAATTCTTCCTTTGATTTTACTTATTCACTCCTGAATTCTAACTATGTGGAAGTCAGAATCTTGTGATTCTGTTAAGATAAGCAGATGGTAATAGGACAAACAAATATCTCTTATAAAAGTATGAATGTTTCAGGTTGGGAATCTCTTCCTAGGCATCTAATCCCTTTTTATGGGGATGGATAAAAGGAACTTTTGTCATTCTTAGAGAAGAATCACTTTTCAAGGTAGTTGAGAAAAAAGAGGGCAGGATCATTTTCTATAAATTAATGCTATGATTGGGAGAGATATGGGTCTGAAGTCCTGAGATTTTAACTTAAATGCATTTTCCCCCTTTACAAAAGTGGGGGATGGAGGGAGAATTAACATACAGAGTTCAGCTATAGTTTATGGGTTATAGAGACTTCTGTTGGTCAATTAAACAACCAATTTCCATTGATAAATTTGGTTATTTGCAAAAGCATATTTTAAATTTAGAGCACCAATTATCTGAGTAACTTATTTGTAAGTAACTATCTCATTTTATATACAGAAGTTAGTAAAACTTAGTCAATTGAATTCTTTAGCATGAATAGTATTCTACAAATTAAATTTATTTGTTTTCAGTTTTTATAATTAAAGCATTCTGTCTTCCTCACAAAAAGTCCTTAATCTTAATTTATTAAAAGTCTGATAAATTTACAATATTTTACCAATCTAGAAAAATGGAAGCATTAGAAATTAGGCTGAAAGTTCATTTAAAATTGACTTCCATAGAAATCAAATGTCATATGTCACGTTGGTGTGACGATTATTTTGTCACTTGCAAGGTACTTGCTATACATAGAATAGCATGAACAGAGGGGAAGCTAGGTGGGGCAGTGAATAGAGTCAGGAGGACTTGAGTTCAAATGGAGTCAGATACTTATTAATTACCTAGCTGTGTGACCTTGGACAAATCACTTAACCACACTGCCTTGCAGAAACCAAAGAAAAAAGGAAAAGAAAAGATAGCAAGAACAGACTTCTGTTGAAAAAGTAGACAAAGGTAAGTATTGGGGTAACTCAAGCAAAAATTGCTTCCAAATTTCAGAGAGACCCAGGAGATTCTTTTCCCCCTAAATGACCTGGAATGTTACCTCAATTTATTTGGCTGTGGTAACCTAGCTCTTGAGCTGCTAATCTCCATACTTATGTCCTACAAATAAGCCTATGGAAGAGCATACATTTTCAGAATGTTTAAAGATTAATGTCAAATATCTGAAACTATTCCATGAGTTATGATAATTCCACATTAAGAAAGGAAGGGCTTAATAGGTAACTTTTGAATTAATATTATATAAAAGGATGAAAACAAAGCAATTATCCATAATACATGGAATAATGGAAGGAAAAGCAAAGTTAAGAGTTAATTTGAGGATAATATTAGATAGCCTCACAATATTGCACAGTGTACATTAACAGATTTGACTAGATGCACTGGACAAAGAATATAGCTAGCAATAACTATCTCCAATGATAAAACCAGGGAGAAGATAGAAAGAAAGAATATACCAAGTTAAGTGAATAAACAATGTGACTGAAAAGGGAACAAAGCATCTTGCCATATTCTCTATATCAAGGAAGAAGAAATATATTTTTAGAAAATATAAGATCTTAAGGACAAACAATTATTCAAAGCTAAGAAGAAAAAGAAAATGCCAAAAATTGGTTTAACTATGCTCCAAAAGAATAATATGAAATTGACATTATTTGCCCTGAATTTAGAAGAGGTCGAGGCATGAATTAATCATATCTCTAAAATGTATGATGAGAATGCTAAATAACTGTCACTCAGCTCCATTAACAAATTGATATAAAGATAAAGAGAAAATGGGATTAATTTAAATTTTACCTTAGTTAGATGCTAAAAACTTTTCATAGCATAATCAAGAATGTTAGAATGGGCTAGTCATGGGTAGAATGGGGGAGTTTGAGGGATTTCTGGCCTTAGAAAGTTTTAAGAATTATACAATACTCCTGACATGTGGTAAATTCATCACAGACCTTTGGAAAATTGATGCTCACCCAAACAGAAGAGGGAGAAACAGGAAGTTCTGATAATTATCATGAATTAACATCAGCAATTCTTGGTTCTGAACCTTAGATAAGAACTTTCTCTAATTCTATGGGATCACCCCCTCAAGTTTGTCACCCATTGAGAGGACCCTTCTCAGTGTACTCACACGCTGCAACCTAATCCTGGACCACATGATGAATGTGCTGTACTACCCACCATTAAATTAAAAAGCAATCAAAAATGTATGTATAATAATTAATCAAAATTGTTTGCATTTATATAATGCTTTAACATTTGCAAAGTGTTCATATCAAACCCTGTAAGTTCAGGGAAGTCTATCTAGAAGAAGTATGGTACTGATAACTTTTGGAGACATTCTCCAGCTTCAAATTTTTAATGACTTAAAGACCTTAAAATAAAATTCAATACCAATTCAAAATTTTCCAGCGATGGTACAGCAGCACATGGAATTCCTATGGAGATTGCCTTGGGGTACTATAAGGCCTCTAACAGGAAGTGGGTATACTTATAAAGTATAAAGAGCTTTGCTTTCCTCCCCGTTCAATAAATGGAAAACACTTGGCATTGCATAAGAAAAATATTTTTAAAAAAGATAAATCTATAGACATACTGTTTTTACATCACATTCATGGATAAAATATTCCTCTCTCATTCCTATATCATGCTCTGGAACTTAATCCTCCCACGTAACCAGACGAACACAAGGAATAATAATACACAATCACCACATATGATAATGTATACATCACCTCTCCTCCTCCACTGAAAAAGAACAAACTGTAAATTAAGTTTCTAATCCACACTTAAGTCTCAAGGACAGTGAACTTTCTAGCGAAGCAAAGACATAGGCAAACTTCATGAGAATGAATAGCTCCAGAGTAAACTCCTTTAGGCAGACATTATCTTTAATTTTAAGAGTTTTAAAGAGGATTCTTTTTGAGGGGAGTGGTAAGTGCTTAATAAAGTTTAGTAAAATGAATTGAAAGGTTCTGAATTTAACTTCAATTAAGCTTAAAGGGAGAGCATTCAACAGAGAAAAAGCAAGTATTGAATAAACGCCCAATCTCAAACTTCACTGAAATTAGCAGTGGAGTGCTGGGCAAGTCATTTAATCTCTTAATTCCATTTCCTCATCTATAAAATGGGAACATTGTTAATTATATCTTCTACCTCACCATATTTTTATGAAGGAAATGTTTTACAAAGGTCACAATGCTATATAAATGTGATTTTGATTAAATAGTTCTATTGCCTGAATGAGAAGGGATCATAAGTGGACTAGAAGTAAATGTTCTTCCAACTGTTGGTTTTTGGTGCCCCTATCAAGGAGATTGGACTATATGATCCAAATATCATTCTCTTTCATAAGTATTCCAGTCAATATCTTTTTCTTTTCCTTCATTGCTTTGAGCATTTTCTTCTAGGCTGAATTAGATGAAATAATTTTCTCTTATCTGTATGAAATCATAAAAAAGCCTCCTGTTATCCATTGTGGTATATATACTGCAAAGGGAAGGATAGCATCCAAATAAAACATCAGTTCTACTTTCATAGGACATATATATTTTAAATTCTTAAATTAAGCTTTTGAAATGTACAGTTTTTCCTGAGAACACAAAACTGAAGATCTGATACAAGTAAATGGTTCCCATGGCAGTACTTCTCAAAGGAAGTCTGACAATGGGTCTCATGAGTTTTAATGAAAAGTTTTACCACAATTTCATATGGGCATCTATCAAAAACAGACCTAAAGCTCCTAAGCTGTCTTTTTTGCTATTCTCTACTCCCATTCTTCCACCCATATTTTTAATCTATTGCTAAATATTTAAAAAATAGGAAAATTCATTTGCGTAATGAAGAAATTCAAAATAAGTTTTGGGGGAGAGGGAGAAAATGAAATAAAATATGGAAATATTTAAGACAATTCTTTCCCCCTCCTCTTATCAATGACATTTTAAGGTTTGTTTGTTTCAATCTTAATTTCAAAAAATTAGGCTTGGCACTGAACACTATTATTTGTTAGAAAATTTTTAGGCTTCCACAAAATTGACCACAATATTCAGAGTCATTTCAGCTTCTTTTTACAGAGTCCTGATGATTCATGTCAAATGCAACCTTCAACTAGCCTCAGACTTCTTTGAGAAGACAGATAACTATACTGTCTTTCTACAAAGAACCTAAATATTCTTTGAGGTCTACTAGAGATGAAAATTGATGAACAAATTGCTCAGGAGGTGGGGGTGAGGAAAGACTTATATCTAAGTTTCACTCTGGCTTTTGAAACTGCTACCAAATTACATAATGAATCAATCTATTTAAACTATCGGATATTATGACCCAGTTTTTGGATTAAAAAAGGAAATTATTCTTATTAGTGATGCTGAAATGAATAAATGGTATTATAAATGTGAAAAGTGATTTATGAGTTCTTGATGTAGTTCTTGTTTACTCAAAGATTGGATATTATTTAAATTTGCTCCTTCCCCATAAAAAAGATGCCTTTAGGTCATTTTACAGCTCTGAGGTGCCTACACCAAAGTGTAGGCTGGCCAACAATTATAGATTGTGAAATTCAAACTTCAAAATTTGGCTCCTGATCTAAGGTTAGTTTGTAAAGAAGGCTAAATTAAAGTTTGGGGATTTCCTATGAAGTACAGTCTATCCTTACTCTTATAACTTATTACTACAGATGACTAAGATTTGACTTGGAAATAATTTTGTGTGACATACTATCATACATACTAGCAATAAAATTTCAAATTAAATGAAAGTCCTATTCAAGGGGAAACCAGTAATTATTTGCATAAAATAAAAATAATCTTGATTTTTATTTGGGGGCACATATTTACAATTTATTAAGGAACAATGATACTGAAAAAAATAACTTTTTATAAGAAAACAAGTTTTGAGGACTAAAATTCTGGTTTCTTTAATTCAGAACCACTCAAGACAATTAAAAATTTAGATTCCCTAATGTTTCTACCATAGACTATGGCAGTTATGAGCTCTGTATTTCAAGGATCTATTTAAGAAAACTTGAATACTCATGTAACCTATTATTAACATGTTATTAAGAAATAACTGATAAAGAGAAGTATATATAGAATGGTTTTACACACACACACACACACATTTGTGCTTAATGGTAGCCATCTCTAGGTTGGGGGCGGGGTGTGAAGAGGAAGGGAAGAAAAAAGGAACAAAAGAGTTGTGTGATAACTTTATTATATAGTTAAAAGGAATAGCAAGCTATATGTAATAGACTTCCATTTTTATGTACAATTATCTTTTTTCTCCCTAGGCTACCATGTTACAGCAATGCTTGAATTATCTCTTAAGTTTAGAACAAAATAAATTTTTAAAAAAATAGTGAAACAATTCAGACCTAGGGGATAGATATCTGGCCTTTAATTTGAGATGATCTGGGCAGTTAGGTGGCACAATGGATAAAGCATCCATTGCCTTAAATAGATAAAATTAAAAAAAAAAGAAATTGGGATGATCTGGGTTCAAATTCCAGTGGTTGTATGTGAGTAACTGGTTTCTAGTATCTGTATCCTGCTTTCTGTAAGGCAATGGGGTTAAGTGACTTGTTCAAGGTCACTTCTAGGTAATTATTAAGTTCATGAGGTCAGATTTGAACTCAAGTGCTCCTGATTCCAGGGCTGGTGCTCTATCCACTGTATCACCTAGTTATCCCCTAGGAAAGTTTTTAAAGTTTATAAGCTTCAGAGAATGTACTGACCTGTATTATTTAAATGGGATTTCCTCTTCTGGGAATTCTGTGTATCAAAGAAATTACAGGTCTAATCCCTATCTCCTCCCTTAATACAAATTCACCATCTAAAGTTTTTGATGACTAACAAATTCCCAACATGAGCTTTAAGCCTTTTATAAAAAAATAATATGCTCTCTATTTCTCAATTAACATCTAAAATGTTTAAATTTACATCCAAGCACTTGGTACTCTGGCATGTGTGGACCTGATTGTCAGCTGGGTTTCTGACACTAAAGCAACTTGTACTCTCTGAGGAATTGAAAAGGAAAAACACCAGTGCTCATAAAATTTCATCTAGGTGTCTAGATGATTAATTACAGAAAAGGCAGGTAAGGCCTATTAGTAATCTTTTAATATCACTTTTAATATCACTTAACTGCTAGTACAATGAATGCCATATATATATATATATTTGGAATCCCAAATACTTTCATATTGAATGAACATTTTTAAATGAATTACTATTTCCCTCCATTTCTCCCAACGAATTAGAGGCTTAAGTCTGTTACATAGTTAGTTCAACATTGATAATTAATCCATTAGGATCTATAATATTAGTATTAATCAAAATGGATAGAGTGGTGATATTTAAGTAGTTTTAATAATGAAGCACAAGAATGTAAGTTCCTTGAGGGTTAGGGTCAATCTCATTTTTGTATTTATGTCCTGGCATCCAGCACACTTCTTGGCCCACAGTAAATATTTAATAAGTACTTACTGAACTGAAAGCATGAGAACTTCACTTCTAAATGAATAATATCTACCTGCTTCTCTGTGACTCCATTCCTATTCTTCTTATGTCTATCCACTAACATCTTCATGTCTGGACAGACTAACTGAATGAAAGAAAGAAGAATAAGTGTCCGACCTCAGATACTTTTTGCAAGGCAATACAGTTAAGTTACTTTCCCAGAGTCATATAGCTGATAAGTATCAAATATCTGAGCTTGGATTTGAACTCATGTCTTCTTGACTTCAGAGCCTGTACTCTAAACACTGTGCCCTTTCGCTGCATGCCCTCCCCTCCTCCCCAAGCATTTTCAAACTCTCAATTTCTCACAAACCGAATGCAATGTCTCAATACCATTGACATTAAATATAAACTCTCATGCATTACTTTCAGCATTTTTCATTGTTTCCTCTTCCACTAAGTGCAATAATATGCATCCTGCAAGAACTTTGCAAATATTTCCTGATTGGAATTAAATGGAAATTTTTCCTAAACTCTGTCCATCTCTATGTAATTCTATGGTAATAAGAATAAAAAAGAGATTTCAGGGATCCCCAATAAGCATTTCACTGAGGAGTATTTTATCTTAACATTTTGGCATGCATTTTGTGTGTGCATGTGTTTATGTGCATTCCTTAAAGTCGTTTCAGAAAATCCTTTCTTTTTATTTACTTTGTATATGAAATCACAAGAGTAATTATGATAGCACAGCATAAAAGACATGTTTCTTCTTGGTAAACTGGAATCTAAGATCTTTTTCCACAAATAATGGAATGAAGTTCTTTCAAGTGTAGTTTGTAGATGCTATTCAGTTACCCAAGAATTTGTCTGGCATAGTAAAGAGCTGACTTTAGTCAGAAGTACTGGGGTTTTTTAAGTCTGTCTTCTGACACGTACTAGCTGTATGACCATGGGCAAATCAATTAAACACTCAGTTTCTGAGGAAACATTTAAATACAAATTACAGTCCAGTTACTTATGGGGGGAGGGGAGGGAAGCTATGTATATACTGGCAGTTCCTTATACCCTTACACTCATAGATTTGCATCAAAATTTTAATTATCCATACAGGAGGTTAAAAAAAATCAAAAATGTCAAATTCTGGATTACATTTGAGAGGAAGCAGAGGTAGAGTAAGCAAGTAAAAGTCAGAGACAATTCCAAGTGTTTTTTCCAACTTCCTCTCAGGATCATACATAAACTTTAAGGATCTGTGTTTTCTTTGTGGTTATTCCCTATACCAAATAGATTGAAATCATCCTATGCCTTATTCTATTATCTTTGTAAGATACTGTTAAAATATTCATCACCTAGTTGTCAACACTCTGGAAATGAGTCTCACCAAATTCCTCAAGGCTGGTGTTCAGACAACATGTCCATAATCCATGTTAGGTCCACACTAGATAATTTCCACCTTAATAAGAGCTGACATTCCAATGTCATAGTCTTTAAGACCCAGCTTCATATATATTCCATGATAAGGCATTAGAATCATATACTGTAGAATATTACACCTAAAAGGGATCTTAGAGATTATGTAGTGATATCCCCAATTTTGCTAATAAACAATCTAAGGCTCTGAGATAGGAAATAAGATGCTATTTCTAGTGAATAGGGAAAAAAAAAAAATATATATATATATATATATATATATACACATATATCTTTGAGCTTAATCTAACTAATGTTATCAATTCTGTCATTAAAGAATTTTGATACATATACAAAAGGTCACATTTTATGACATTTGTGAGATTCAGTTTTATATGAAAGAAACTTTGTTCATAGATGCAAGAATTGAAAGGCTATTTTTGGATAAGCAGCTTTATTTTTATGTTATTAAATACTCTGCTGTATGGGTTACAAGTCATGGGATGCTATAGTCTCCAAAGAATTAGGAATGTACATTACACAGAAGGTAATGGAGAGGAGGATGGCAGGTAGGAACAAACTATACCATAAATAAAGAAATTCTTAGAAGAACCAGAGCAAGGTATCTCATCAAAGAATGGTTTTTTTTTATGAAAGGAACTTATAAAACTGAAAAGAATAAAAGTTACCAAGCCTGAACTCTATCATCTTATACTTTAGATGAAGAAACTTGAGTTGCCAAGAGATTGTCAAAACTCATACGGCTACTTAGTAATAGGTCTGGGATGAACACCTAGATCTCCAGAGTTTCTATCCAGGTTCCTTCTAGGATTTCTTGATCAATTTTTACAGAATGGAGACTCATGTCAATATGGTAAATCTTATGGATCTCTTCTCAGAATAATGCTTTTAGCTATATAGAATTACAAAAGATTACAAAAGATATAGATATCATTTTATAAAAGCCAAGTTCATGGGTTTCAGGTTAAGAACCCCTGTTGTGAGAGATGATCTAAGGTGATTTGGGAGTTACTTCTATCTAGACAGTGAGACAGGGAGGGAAATTGGCCACACTGTTCATGAATGCATTGTTATGTTCATGCTAAGTATATTATTTTCAAATTGCTAAAACTTGATGATTGTTTCCCTTATCATGACAAAAGCATTTATTAAATGAAAATAATAGTTAGCTAAGTTATGATTCTCTACATTTTAATCTTTTACAAAAATGATGTTTTTTGGTGTATTAAAGTTTCAATATTTGAAAGAAAACATTCTTAGAAGTATGATCATAGATGCTTGGTGGCACAGTATACAGTGTGAGATTCTAAAGCGATGAACACTCAATTTCATGAGTTCAAATCTGGTTCAGACATTTAGTAGCTATATGATTCTGGACACATCACATAACTTTCTTTGCCTCAGTTTCCTTATGTTTAAAATGAACTGGAGAAGGAAATGGCAAACTATTCCAGTATCTCTGCCAAGAAAATCCTAAATGGGGTCATGAAGAGTCAGCCATGGCTGAAATTACTGAACAACAATTTTAAAACTCTTTCCAGGATTTTTGTTCTTTAATTTATAATACTTTTGAATGTTTAAAAATCAACTGGAAATTGGTTTTTACTGAAACTAAATATTACAACTTTGCCACTATTGAGCTAATATATTTAATTCCTTATCTGGAAGACTTGTGGATCACAGAAATGAATTTCTCTGCAACCAAATCTACAAATGCAATGATCTTAATTAACAATAAAAAATTGTATAGCTACCAATCAGAATTTTTTTATTTGGAGAAAGTGTGACTTGCAAAGAAAGAGAAAGATGTGTTTCACATATAAAAAGCTTCTTCTCCTGAGATAGGAAAGGGTTAGAAAAAAAGTGTGGAAGGGAGAAAGAGTTTTTCCATGGGAAATTAGTTAGCTTCAATGTATTTACTGTACCTTATCAAAATAAGCTTTCTGATATCATATCAATTTTATATGATTTCTTTTCTGGACATAGGCCAGGACCTTGGGTGGCAATAAATAGTCTATGCCAACCCACCTTGGAGTAAGGGATTTACCCATCTATATCTTAAATATCCCTGAAAAAAAGTGGGATCAGGTATTCCAGCTCACAAAAGTTGTTTGTATTATCTCATGTTACATGAAGGTGCATCAAATCTCCCTTGGTGGTCTGTTCTGTCAGTAATGCAATGTGGTATGACCTGCCCCTCAAACAAAATAACATAGTTATTTCAAACTATTGATTGGAATGTGGCCCAAAATGCCAGATGCATCTTAAATACACAGTTGTCTGTTTCCATGTTCATGTGCTATGATTTAAACTATATTAGTTACTGGAATCGAAGAAGTCATTATTTATTTTAAATATCTGATGTATTAATCTCCTTAATGTAAATTAGCAACTATAATAATGTTTGTCCTTCATTTTTGAAGACGACCTAATTACACTTAATAATTTCCCTAGCTGTATGACCTTGGGCAAGTCACTTAAACCCATTACCTTGCCAAAAAAAGAAGAGGGAGCTGAGTTAGATCAGAGGTTCCTAAAATTAGCAACTAAAACGTAAACTCACAATGGTTTGATGAACTGATGAAAACATAACATTTCATGATGCAAGTTATGCATAATTCACTGAAAAATTGCATACAATAAATACTTAATGAATGTTTTAGGGGTTGATATGGATTGAAATTTTTCACTTCAGATGGGAGACATTGTTATCATTTTAATAAAAGGGACAACGTTTTGGAAAATATTTTCACAAATATAGGTGCTAATCTTAGTCAAGGTAAGAAATGACAATAAAGTTGACAACTTTAGAAGGTTCCTTCTTTCTTTCCTTCCTTCGTTTCTTCCTTTTTTTCTCCCTTTCTCCCTTCCTTTTTCCTTTCTCATTCTTTCTGTCTCCCTTCCTCTGTCTCTCTGTCTCTTCCTCTCATTCCTTATTGGATTTGAGATTTGTCTGGTCTTTTTTTGAATCATGAATAAAGAACACATCTACTATTTGGAAAATAAAATAGAGGAAAAATAAGCAAAGAAACTACTTTAAATTATTTTAACCAAATGTAATTATTTTAACCAAAAATGTAAAACAGGAATAAAATGATTTTTTTTATGGAGAAGAAGGATACACTAAAAATTCCTGGCTACACTTCAAAGGAATTATTAAGGACAAAAACATTGTTTGATGGTAGTCTCTTTTCATAACTGATTAAGATGCTAAAGTTTATACTTACTAAGTTCTCCAATATGTTTATTTAAAATGCACATTGCTTCTTGTATAGATAACAATGAATATGACTATAAAAAGAGAGATCACTCTATTTCCTAAGAATTTTCAATAGACCTTGATAATCTTTTGGCCATATCTCTTCTTAGGAACTCTTCCAAGGAAGTTCTTACGCTCTGTCCAACTATTTAGATGTATAACAATTCATTTGTTCAAATTCATCTAATAAATGAGATTAAACTTGATGGCCTAAGGAAACTTCCAATGCTGAATCAATGATGTGACACATAATAATTTTATTTACTATGCAACTATATTAATACTCCATAAGAATAAGAACTTAGAACTTGTTAACGATACTTCAGTTTCAAAATGGAATTTATTTTGTGGTATGCAGCCCTATAGATTTATTTCTGGCTGATCCTTAAATAGCTTCCATTTATTTTTATTTTTTAAAAAAAGGCAGTCATTCAAGAGCCTTTTGTAAACATTAGAAGGGCTATCTCAGCTAGTCCAACCATCTAATAGATGAAGAAACTGAGGGCCCGGGAAGTTTAATAACTTGCTCAAGGTTCCATGGGGAACCAGTGGCAGAATTCAAACACAAGCCCTGACTTTATAACCAGTATACTAGTTTAGAACCACTGTGCCACGTTGCCTCATCTGATCTAGAGAAATAGCTAGCTATCAAAGGGGACTCCTGAACTCAAGGAATTTACATATGAATGACACCCCACCCCCACCCCAAGGTGGCAAAGTACAGTAGATGTGGCATGAACCTATAAAAACTTGTGAGAAATTCCTAAAACTACATAAAAAGGTTGATTTAATTATTTTATAGTGTGTGTTATGTGTGTATATATATATATATATGATCACTTTTAAAATTGATTACGGAAGGATATTAAGTCATAATAATCACAATGAAGTCTTGAAACAAAAATCCTCTTCTTCAAATGTATAAGCAAAGTGTGGTTATTTATTACATTTTTTCCCTAAGCATAGAGTGAACATAAAAAAGCACATATTTAGATCATTTGTTCTTTTGTGTCTAAAATTTCAGTACTAGAATATTAGATTATATGCTTTTTATACAAAGAACTAAATTGCTTATAAGGGCAAAATTTATACAAAGTGAATGTGGTCTTTTCTAGAGAACTATCAAACTGAAACTACATTGTTCAAATTTATAGTAGGAAAAGCTTTCTGGAGGAAAAGAAATCCCATATGAAAGGGATATAGGTTGAACAGTATAACAAAAATATAGTTCCAGGACATTCATTAAATTCAGCACATTTTCAAGTCTTCCTCCACCTCATCACTCTAACTAGTATAGGTGGAGAGAAGCATGTGCAATTGAAAAAGAAAACATAATGATATTTGCACATGAATATGGTTTAGCATTTTGAGGGTAGAGTATATAGTTACTATTTAATTATCTCCTTATTCAAAGTAACTGAATCTTAATGTGAAATAGCTATTCAAAGAGAAGGAAATCTGAGAATCAAAGGTCTAAAAGCGTCACGATTTTTTTTTTGCAAGAGTTAAGTGACCGAGGGTGAATTTGAACTCAGGTCCTCCTGACTCCAGTACTGGTGCTCTATCCACAGCACCACCTAGCTGCCCCCAAAGGTCATGATTATTTACCTTCTGAGAAAACTATTAGCTTTCAACAAGAATGTTAGGAAAATTTCAGGAATGGGAAATAGGAGAGAACTATGGCAAGTTGAGTTTCTGGGCACTCAGGATTATGCAATACAGAAGCTAGGCTTTTTCAAAGAAACATGTTACTGGCCATCCCCCCCTTGCAACAGCTTGCAACATACAATTTGAGTTAAATGAAGATTACTTCCCTTTGTTGTCATTTTGCTCATTACCTCAGCACTATAAAAATGAAATTTGAGCAGCATCTCCTTCCTGCCTCTGAGAACAAGCTGTCTTCCATGTCTGGAATGCACTCCCTCCTCCTTTCCACCTCTTGAATTTCCTACATTTTTTTCCCCAATGTTCAGTTCCAGTGCCAGCTCCTATCTTAAGCATTTCCTGATGCTCCAGCTGCTAGTGTCTCTCTTGCTCCCTATACCTTAAAATTACATTATATTACTCTCTATATATCTTGTATTTACTTATATGGGTAGGCTGTATATTATTTTATCCACTGGAATCTAAGTTTCTTGAGGGCAAGGACTATTACGTTTTTGTCTTCTTACCTCCAAGCACCTAGAACAGTCAGGCAGGTAATGCGAGCTTAATTTATATATGCTGAATAGCTGATGAGTGTATTTACAGTTTCACTGAAATAGAAGGTTTCCATATCTATCTTATTTCTGTCAAACATGCATAAAATTAAAACTTAATATGCATAACAACTTTTATTTAACATTTCCATAATGTATTATTCTGAAAATGTACAATGTCATTTATCCAAGCTTTTGAGACAAAATATTTTCACTAAAATAATCCTTATTTATAATAAAGCAATTATTGAAAGTATTTACATGTTAAGCATATCATATGTAAAGAAGAGTATGGAAAATTTTAAAATTTTACTTGCAAACAAAAACAATAAAGAAAAAGTTGTCTCCTTTCTGAGATTCCAAGTGAATTTTTGAGGTGATGGAATTAAGAATTGTGTTAAATTTTAGACATAAGTACTTCCTCCCCAGATTTGTACTGCTACTACTCCCTGTGACTTTTAAACAACCTGGGGTCACAGTGTCCTCTCTTTAATTAGTATCTCACTGCTGGAGGGAGGGGAGCATGTCAAGAGGAAAAGAATGCAAGAAGACATTAGAAACAAAGGTCTTCAAGGCAACTTAATGATTTGGTCAAAGAATGGGAAAAATGTCTAGTTCTTTGTTACAGAGGTAGAGTTAGAGTTAGGTTTGAACTGTAGAAGCCAAGTTGGACTTTTTTAAAAAAAATAAACTTTATGTAAATGTTAGACATTTGATTTCCATTTCAACTTGACATCTGTTTGGACATGAAATAAAAGTATTTTTACCTTTTATAAACCATTAGGTTTTTATTAGTGATTCAACTGATTTTATAGAAATGTTCCTATCTTAGGTAGTATCCTGCTGTTTAAATTTAAAGGATGGTTATATCACTATATATCTTTTCCTTTAGGATTTATGTAACTGATTTGAAATGACTTGGGGATTAAAGTCAATGATTGCAAGATATAAAACTTTCTGTAGTCTCTCTTCCTTTTTCTTTATACATACATTCATGCACATAGAAATCTATCCTTAACTCAAATCATTTTCATGAAGCCAAGAAGGAAATATTTCATGAAAATGATATTTTCAATAGGTTTGCTAATTATTGTATTTTGAATTTTGGTTTGCTTAAAAAAATTTTGCTTGAAACTAAGAAAATACTCTCCCACCAAAAAATTAAAAACAAAACTTCAAACATAAAATCCCCAGTGAGACTTTAAAAACACCAAAGAATAAAAATCTTGAAAATGAGATGTGTGTGAATGAGCAATTCCTTTAAAAATGTTAAATCTTCTGTTAAAAAAAACACACTGAAGCTGATTAAAGGTTTCTATTGTGAACTATTTACAAGAAATTACCTCAGTAGGGTGCCTGTGTCCAGTTTCATAATCACATAGTACACTTACTCTACAGTATTATGTTCCAAACATGTTTGCATATTAAGTTGAATTTTACTCTTTTCAGGAAGTAACTTTACTCAAGATTGAATGCAGCTGTTAGCATAGACCACTGTTCCAAAAACACTTCTATGGGAACTGGAAGAAAAAAATATTTCAAGTGTTGTGAATTTATTTTAATTATATTGAATTAATTATATTGAATAATTATATTGAATTAATTATATTGAATCTGTAAGTCTAAAAGGGTATCAAGGGATGGGTGTGTGTCTGTATCTGTGTCTGTGTCTGTCTGTGTGTGTGTGTGTGTGTGTGTGTGTGTGTGTGTGTGTGTGTTGAGGAGGGGATTCTATACAAATTAAACAGTATATTCAGAAACTTTCATAATAGAAAATATCTACTATGGTTAGCTGTCTATATGGGATTTTTTTGCATACTTTTGCATAGCTTTAATAATTAAATGTGCCCATTCTGTTTGGAATCAATTTTCAAGTTAGGAATTTCTGAAAGTCTCCTAAAAGATGTACCACCTTACTCTTCATTTCAAAAACTGGCGTCACACACAAACACACTCGAGTTTTTGTTTCACTCCCCAATACATCTTGGTTCTCTCTCTTAATATTCACAGAAATGAACTCTGGCACATAAAGTGGGGCCTCTACAGAGGAAATGCTGCCAGCTAAAAACACCGGATGTAATCGAGACCACAAGAGACACATACTCAGTTATAAATGTTGAAACTGTTCTGGAGGTATTGGAAAGAAACAAAGTCTTATTTTTCACTGGATGGTTTAATTGTTTCAATGAAATTCCCCTATTCAGTATCTTTCAATAACAATAATAGCATATCTGTGAATTACACTTGCAGATAGAAGTTCCACTTTTCAGAGGAAGAAAAAAAATCTATGTAGTGTTCTCCTTGCCATACAGTTCAGTTCCTTAGTCATTTTCCTTATTTTTTTTTTTTTTGAGGGAGAAGGAGAAGCGGAGGAGAGAAGAGGCAATAAATAATCAGAATGCTTCAGACAATTGCCACAAAATAAATATCCTGGACCAGTTTCAACAAATATCTGACAAAATAGCATTTGGAAAGAACATCTTATAAGATTTGGCTTCCCACTCCTCCTCACCATTTAAAACAATAACATGAATTCCATTTTAAGTGGATATGTAATCGTAAGTAAAGGAGCATTATTAATGATTTTCTATCTGATAAAAGACTTTACTTGTAATACTTGTAATTTAACATTTTGCACCCCTACTCCTTGGTCATTTTGCTTTCTTTTATAGAGAAATGGTGATGGCTATGATGACCCATGATATTAACCTAGAAGAATTTAGTGCAAATCTGCACTGAGCTATGAAAACTCAAGTTTAGACAGATTTTAAATGAGCAGAAAATGCAAAGCTCATAGGCTTGCATTTTTTTAAGTTTGACTACCAGTGCTCCTCAATTCTATGTCTTCATTGCTACCGAATTTACATTTTATAATATTAATTGCTCTATGCATATCTTGTCTTCAAATGATGAAAAAATACTAGGTAATCTAAGTCAGCATAGAGGAAGTTGTAAATTGTATAGTCTAATGAATCTTTTAATGAAAGAAGTTAGCAATTTTGGTTTTAGTTTTAAATGTTTTCTCCCAGTGTAATTTTGAGTATTTCTTAGAAAGATAAATATTTGTCATAAGAGTAAACCACAGACTTCATAAAAATAAAGTGAATATCAGCAGCTGAATATTAATATAATCAAAATGGCATTTTTTGAATATTTTTGGCTTTCTATTGAACGCAAGTCAGCCATCTTATATATCAAGAAAGTTTCTTCAGAAAATGAAGAAAAGTGTTTACCACTAGAGGGAGCCCATAAATTCTCTTGCAATGACTATATTGTGAAAATGACATCTGAAAACAAATCAATAAAATCACACATTAGAATCTCTTCTTTGAATAATAAATGCCTCTATATTGGGAAAGCCACTAAATTATCATTACTCTTAGATTTGGGAAATGAAATATATACTCTGTATTAAAGTCTGAAGAAAGTTTATTTCAGGATCTGGAAAAGGATGGTAATATTCAATAGTTTGCTCCAGTTTTCTATTCCCTGAGATATAGTAACTATTTTGTCTAAATAAAACAAAAGAGTTATAATAAAAACATTAAACCTTCCTTGTATGTTAGTATTTGCAGTTTTTGAAAGTCCTATCAAAAGCTTATTTTTTACCTTATCTGACCTTCAAAGCATCCCTCATGCCTCTCAAAAAGGTAAGATAGTTACTATTATTCCTGTTTCACATTAAAACAATGAACAAAAAGTAGAGAAACTAAAAGATTTCATCATTACTTAGTAGTACTCTAGTAACTCAATGTTCATTCATTTAAAAGTTTGATTTTACTTTTAAAAATTTTAATAGACAATTACAAAAACAGAAACATTACATCTATATAGTTGTCAGATATGTAAAGGTCTCTTGAATATTTGGTGGAGAGAGCCATCAAAATACACTTTGTATATTGATGATCATCTTCTAAAGTCACATTTAGAGTACTCATCATATCATGAAGGTGACCCTCTCCAGCTGGGTCCAGCTTTCTTAAAAGCCACATCAAGAATGCACAAAGTCTAATAGGTTCTATCAAACTGGGAAGGGTTCTAATATGGACACAGAAATGGATTAATTCTATTGTCTGCTAACAGCTTAGTGAAGCTTAGAATGGCTCATCCACATGAAGTTGGCTGTGTTTGTGTGTGTGTGTGTGTGTGTGTGTGTGTGTGTGTGTGTGTGTGTGTGTGTCTGTGTGCTTGTGTGTGTGTGTGTGTGTGCTTGTGTGTGTAAGGGTTGAGAATGGAAGGTTATGATGGAGAATAGAAGCACATTACCCATTAAAGTGCAGCATGATGGCCTCAGTGGAAAAAGTTCCCACTGGGTTGGCTCTGTGGTGTATGTGCATTTATAATCTCTGAAGGAAGGGAACCCAAAGCTGAAGATCCCCTGAATTCCAGAGCTTTAGTAGGACTAAAATCAATTAGGTGTCTGCATTAAACAAGAGTCCCAGAGTTGAAGGGGTCACAAGATTTCCTAAAGAGGGGCAGATCAACTCTGCTAGAAACAGAAATACTTGAAGCTTCTAAACTGATTAGCACTGGGATTGGCCTAAGTGTGGTCATTGTACTTTCAGTCTCAGTAACAAGATAGGGAGAACCAGTCTCAAAAAAGAGGGGACGAAATAATAAGGATAATCATATGTGGCACTGATTATTTGATCTGTTTGTTTCTATAGAAGATATAGATACATTTAGCATTATGCAAATAAATAATACCAATATGGCAAATTAAAATTCTTATCCAATAATTTTGTCATGTCAATTAATGGGCTATTGCTAAGGTCTAGAAACAATTTTGCTAAACAGATCTGCGATTGTGATTGTATCTATTATGACATTTAGCCTGGATTAACATAGCATATTATGTATAATTAGAAATTTGTCAAATATAAAAATTGTTAAATTTCAGATATGTGATCTGATATCTCATTGCTTTCTTATATCAAAAAAATAGTACAGGACATTTGACTTTTGCTCTTTCTTTCTAGGAGTATTGTGCTTTATATATTGCCGCTGGTTTCTGAGCATTTACTTGCCCTAGTACATAAACTTCTCAAGGTCATGGAAAATTTGTCAATTAATCAATCAAAATAAGTTAAGAGGTACTTCCTATGTTTCAGATATTGTACAAAGCACTGGGGGAATAAAGGCAAAAACAGTCCCTGCTCCCAAAGAGTTTACGTTCTTTTTTTTTTTTTAAAGATTTTTGCAAGGCAAATGGGATTAAGTGGCTTGCCCAAGGCCACACAGCTAGGTAATTATTAAGTGTCTGAGATCGGATTTGAACCCAGGTACTCCTGACTCCAGGGCCAATGCTCTATCCACTGTGCCACCTAGACGCCCCAAGTTTAGATTCTAATGGGAAAGACAATAAATCATTGATGCATGATAGTCAAGTTAGTCATTCAACAAACTTTTATTAAATATTTAATATATTCCAGAATGCTCAGTGCTGGGGACTGAAAGAAAGACAAAACTAGTCTCACCCTTTAGGAGTGTTCATTCTAAGGAGAAGGTTAACAGTACATACAGGATAGATATAGTGTAAATAGAAGAAAATCTCAGAAGGAAGAAGCCACTAGCAATATGTGAATGGGGAGAGGAGGAAAGAATTGGAAATGCTTCTTGAAGAAGGTGAGATTTGAGTTGAGTCTTGGAAGAGGACCAGGGACCTGGAAGGTGGAGTTGAGGAGGATTCTTAGCAGATGGCACAGCCAAAGCAAAAGCATTTATACATAAGGAAGGTGTTGGATTGTCTCATGCAGGGAACAGAAAATAAGCCAGTCTATCTACATCCTGGAGTGTAGGGAAGGAAATAAATTGTTAGAAGACTGGAAAGTTAGAAAGGGGTTAGATTACAAAGAGCATTAAATAAGGATTTTATATTCAATCCCTAAGATAATAAGGAGCCACTGGAACTGACTGAGGAGGGTGATGTTTTTGGCAGAATTGTGCCTTTAGAAGAATCCTTTTGGCTACTGAGTGGAGCTGGATTGGAGTGCTTATGAGAAACTTAAGCTAGGGCGACCCATTAGAAGGAAGAGGCAAAAGGGACAGATTAGATAGATAGCTCTGATTGGAGAGAAAATGTGGAGGTAGAAACAGGATTTGGCAAGAGCTGGGCTGTAAGAAGTTGAGGATGACACTGAGGTTGTAAATCTACTAGGAGACTTGGAGGATGGGAGTGACCTTTAAAGTAATAAAATAATTTGAAAGAAGAAAGGATTTAGGAGGAAAGATGAGTTCTGTTGTGGACATATTGAATCTAAGATGCTTACAACAACAGTATATCATGTTCAAAAGGTATTGGTGGTATGGGACATCAGTTCTGAGAAGACACTTGGGATAGGTATATAGATTTTGGAAATCAACTGATGGGAATTAATTCACACATTAAGGAAAAGTTTACAAGGATTAATTTATGTGAGATAAATATGCTAAAATATTTTTATCATAAAATATTATGCATGGGATTAAGCACCAATCTGTGGTATTGCAATTTCAAAGTACCTTTTATAGTTAGTTATTTAGCAACCACTCTTTAAATGATTTCACATTGTGTATTCTGTCACTCAAGAGAGCAGAAAAACTTTACATACCCAGGGGTACTTTGTCTTCCACTTCCGCATTCCTCCCATAACTCAGTGTGTAATCAATACCTGTAGTGGACTGTTTTTCTTCCAAACACTGCTCAACCTAACTCTATCATGCCTATGAACAAGTTTAACTGTAATTATCTTCATGTCTTAGTATCAGAGTATGACCCCTTGAAAACAACAACAACAAAATCTTGCTCAGGTCTCAGGTATGCTTTCCTAACCTTCCTGTTCTTCTGATCCTGTGGCTTGGAAATGTTTAAAAGATACTTCAAATTTCTATACATTACAGTCTTAAATTCTTTAAATTCTGGTCATTTTCATAAATAGCAGAAAATAAACTATTAAAAATAAAAACTCACACACACAAAAAAACAATTGCCCTGATGTATGTTCTGTCATTTTTGTGCTCTCTCCCATACTTTTCTATCTTTTGTTTTTATATGCAGAGAAAGAACTGATAAATAGATATATAGAATACTTTAACTTATATCTATATCTACATATATTCCTATTTGTGTCTAATGGTAGCCATCTCTAAAGTGGTGGGAAGAGTATAGGAAAAAAGAGGAAAAAGATTTTACACTATGATTTTGTTGTACATTTGAAAAGAAAAGTATATTGTGTAAAATAGGTTTGTAGTTTCATGTGCAATCATCTTTTTCTTGTACTGTAATGGAAATTCTTATTTTATTCCATAAATATGTATTAATGTAATAAAAAATAAAAGGGGGAAAGATCATAATCCTAATGCTTTCCCTGTGTCAGAGAAGGAAGTCACATGCCTGTTCCTTCATTCCATTAGCTGATAGGATAGCTATCAAATTAGGATAGATGGGATAGAGCAAATTATGGTGATTTGATATACATCTACATGGAAAAACATAGTTCAATATGTACCCAAATAAATATACTTTCTACAATATATTCTACAAGTGGTCACCTATTTAGCCTTTCCTTGAAAACTCCCATTGAGGCAGAACCAACTATATCCTGAGGCAGCTTATTTTACTTGGGTAGTTACAATTTTTATATCAAGCTAAATTTGCCTCTTTGCAATTTAAACCTATTGCTCCTGGTTCCATGATCTGGGTCCAAGTCCAACAAATCTAATCCCTCTTCCAACCAACACCCCTTCAGATATTTGAAGACCATTATGTACTCTACCAAGTCTTTGTAGGATAAACATTCTCATTTCTTTAATCCAGTTTTCATATGGTATAAATATGAAGTTCCCTTTCATCAGCCAGACTTCTCACATTTGGATTTTTAACAATATCTTTCCTAAATTTTTGCTCCCAGAACTGCCTACAATTCTGGAGTCTCAATAACTGAGTACAGCAGGATTATCCTCTCCTTAATTCTGGGCACTAAGCCTCTGTTAATGAAATCTCCTATACCATTAACACTTTTGGTTGCCATATCTCTACTGTATCATTTTGATCTTGCAGTTCACTAACACACCAGATCTTTTTTCTTTTTTTTAATGATAAAGATTTGATTTATTTTGAGTTTTGCGATTTCCTCCCAATCTTATTTCCCTACCTCCCCCCGAAGGCAATTTGCCAGTCTTTACATTGTTTCCATGGTATTCATTGATCCAAATTGAGTGTGATGAGAGAGAAATCATATCCTTAAGGAAGAAATATAAAGTATAAGAGATAGCAAGACCAGACAATTAAGATATCAGGTTTTTTCTTCTAAATTAAAGGTAAGGGGCGACTAGGTGGCGTAGTGGATAAAGCAATGGCCCTGGAGTCAGTAGTACCTGGGTTCAAATCCGGCGGCAGACACTTAATAATTACCTAGCTGTGTGGCCTTGGGCAAGCCACTTAACCCCGTTTGCCTTGCAAAAACCTAAAATAAATAAATTAAAGGTAATAATTCTTGGTCTTTGTTCAAACTCCACAGTTCTTTCTCTGCATACAGATGGTATTCTCCATTGCAGACAGCCCCAAATTGTCCCTGATTATTGCACTGATGGAATGAATGCATCCATCAAGGTTGATCATCGCCCCCATGTTTCTGTTAGGGTGTACAGTGTTTTTCTGGTTTTGCTCATCTCACTCAGCATCAGTTCATGACAATCCCTTCAGGTTTCCCTGAATTCCCCATCCCTCCTGATTTCTAATAGAACATCACAGTTTGCTAAGCCATTCCCCAATTGAAGGACAGTTGCTTGATTTCCAATTCTTTGCCACCACAAACAGGGCTGCTATGAATATTTTTGTACAAGTGATGTTTTTAGCCTTTTTCATCATCTCTTCAGGGTATAGACCCAGTAGTGGTATTGTTGGACCAAAGGGTATGCACATTTTTGTTGCACTTTGGGCATAGTTCCAAATTGCTCTCCAGAAAGGTTGGATGAGTTCACAGCTCCACCAACAATGTAATAATGTCCCAGATTTCCCACAACCCTTCCAACAATGATCTTTATCCTTTCTGGTCATATTGGCGAGTCTGAGAGGTGTGAGGTGGTACCTCAGAGAAGCTTTAATTTGCATTTCTCGAATAAGTAATGATTTAGAGCAGTTTTTCATACTATAGATTTCTTTGATCTCCTCATCTTTAAATTGCCTTTGCAAATCCTTTGACCATTTGTCAATTGGGGAATTACTTTTTTTAAAAAAAAAATTTGACTCAGTTTTCTGTATATTTTAGAAATGTGTCCTTTGTCAGAAACATTAGTTGTAAAGATTGTTTCCCAGTTTACTACATTTCTTTTGATCTTGGTTACAGTACACTAGATCTTTTTTTTTTTTTAGTTTTTGCAAGGCAATGGGGTTAAGTAGCTTGCCCAAGGCCACACAGCTAGGTAATTATTAAGTGTCTGAGGCTGGATTTGAACTCAGGTACTACTGACTCCAAGGCCAGTGTTTGATCTACTGCACCCTAGCCACCACCACTAGATCTTTTTCAAGCAAAATGCCATTCTAGGCAATTTTTGGAAAGATTGAGGTTTTGAACTCAAAATTTTGCATTTAATGTTATTAAATTACATCATGGATACATTTTGGTCCAACATCTGGCTGGTAGAGAACTTTCTGGACCCAGACTATCATTCAGTTTATTAGTTATCCCTAGGTTTGTGTCATATGCAGATTTGATGAGCATGTTAGTTATTCTTCTATCCATTGTTTTTTGTGTTTTAGGTTTTTTTGCAAGGCAAGAGGGTTAAGTGACTTGCCCAAGGCCACACAGCTAGGTAATTATTAAGTGTCTGAGGTCACATTTGAACTCAGGTCCTCCTGACTCCAGGGCCCAGTGCTCTATTCACTGAGCCACCTAGCTTCCCCACTTCTATCCACTGTTAAACAATATAGGGCAGAGGAACTCAACTTCAGACCTAACTCCGAACTGACAATGAATCATTAATGACTACTTTTAGAGGTAAACTGTGCTTTACATAGTTAGGCAGCTAGGTAGTATAGAGCCAGTTATCTTCTAGAGTTCAAATCTAACCTAACTTACTAACAATGTGACCTTTGATAGGTCACTTAACCCTATTTGCCTCAGTTTCTTCATCTGTTAAATGAGCTGAAGAAGGAAATAACAAACCACTCCAGTATCTTTGCTGAGTATACCCCAAATAAGGTCATGATGAGTCAGACACCAACCAAGAATATGCTTTACATTCCTGCAACTAATGGCAAAGGACAAATCCCTATATATACAATTCATTTTTGTAATTTTGGGGTTCCATAGCAAACTGTTTCTTTCTACATCCCTTACAACTGTCCAGAAAAATGTTTTTGACCTCAAGTGACTACATTCTCTCTTCTGAAGCTTAATGTGATCGGCACTGAAACAGAGCAAGAGAACTGAGAACAAAGTTTGTTATTCCCCATTCAAAGCTTAAGGACCCTGAAAATTCTCTTCCCCCTCCTTGGATATAGAAGAAATAATTTAAAGATTGCAAAATATTTATTTCTAGTAAAGCAAAGAGCATTTTTATTCTAAGAAGGATTTAGTTATGTTATCTCAATGATCTCTTGTTTCTCAGTCTTTTCAGTTTGTAGTATGTTTGTAAATTTCTATAGTTTCAGCGGGGGAGGAGGGTAGAGATTACAACAAGAAGTACAAAAAAAAGAGAAAGAAGAGAGAGAGAGAGAGAGAGGAGAGAAAGGACTATAAATATACAATCCCTAGAATGGCTGCTTGTTCAAAATTTAGAATATGTTAAGTTGTCCTTCATAATCATACAGGACCATATCATCATATACATAATGACATGACTCGTACATTATGTTTCTCATAGAGAGGGAAATGTACAAAGACATCATTGTCACTGCCTTTTCCAGAAACCATTTCATGGGCTGATTTAATAGGAAATAGGATTTCTGGATGTTGTGGGAGTCCTTGACCTTATGATATGACTTTTCTTCTATATCAGCAAGGTACCAAAATGCCCCCAGCAATTCCAGGCAAAAGCATTAGTATTTTGGCTTCATGTTGGTGACAACATGACACATCCAAACCTGTCTCTCAATGGTCTAATAGTCAGTGTGGACTAAACTTTCCACTCAGAGGTTTAATTGTTAAACAACATGTTATAGCCAAACCTGTTTCTTGATGGTCTAATTATTAGTATACTCTGTACTTCCCTCCCCTCAAAACCTCCTCCCCCAATCCAAAGACTTTGGTATCCTGGAAGCTGCCTGGTGGGCCATGGGAAAACTCCACCACCCATCACTAGTCAGCATCGTTTATGTTTAGAACTATGATGGTATCTGATCATCTTATAACTCCTGGCTTTCATTCTTGATTAATGAAAACATTCTTGGCAAAGGCTTTTCCCTCTGATCTGTCTAGCACAGGTCCAAGAATTTTACCTTTAGTAGCATAATGCGAATGCACAGTTATCCCTCTTAATCATGGACCAATTCCAAAAAACAACAAAATAGAATGGGGGGGTCCTTTTCCATGATTTTTAGCTGGGGGTATCCAGAAAACTCAGGCCTGCTTTGAATTCTACTTTTTTTTAAAAGAAATTACTTTGACACCCAAATTGAGGGGGCACCAAGAGGCAAGGGATAGGAAAGTAGTGGCTTGCCTCTTGGTGTACCACCAGCTCAATCCCAAGACATAATTATGAGCTTTTAAACTGAAGCAACTTTATTATTTGCCATAAGAGTTGAAATTATACTTCGGTTTCTGCCTGCTCCTTCCTTTCACACTAGTGCAACCAATAATATCCCAATACAGAAATAAAAAGAAATAACACAAAAAGTTATTTAGGATTTAATGTGCTGTCCATTTACAAGAAGAACTTAGAAAGAAATAGAGCTCAACCCAAATGAAAGGAGTACAAAAGGTTGAATTTCAGACCCAGTAGCAGGATGGTGGGATAGATAATTTTGGACAGGAGACATTCTCAGTACCACCTATACCATTACATCAAATAGACTGGCTTACTAAGTATTTCTTCTCTACCTCTATACAAGGTCAGTCTTAGTCCCCAACAATAATGATGATCTGAGATTGTGTGAAATAATTCAGATAATGAGATGCAGAGCACCTAGGGAAGTATGAAAGCGAGTTGCATTAATCGTCAGGGGAAATGGTCATAAAGTGGTTTTAGAGGAGCAAAATTTTAGAAGGACATTGAAAGAAGTGGCTCTGGCGGTAGTGCAGAAAAGGGAGGACTCATAACTTGGGGAAGACTGGCTTGTAAAACTCCAGGGAAGACTCAGTGACATACTATGTCATGACACATCAGTTGGGAAACTGTATTAAATGACAAGTATTTATTTAATAACCTGTATTCCTGAGTACAACTGCTAAATAGATAGCCTAATACAATGAATTAACTATTTGAAGGCTGAGAAAAGAACCCAATTGCCCAAACCTCAGGCAATTCTCATCATAATGGAAATCCAATTGATCAAGCTCTCCTTTCATACTTAGGTCCTAGCTTCTGGTAGAATCTGTTATGTCAGCACCTTTCCCCATCTAAGCACTACAAGTCTCTCCTGACTAAAACTCCCAGGGACTGAGGACCCCCTGAAGTAGGTTTGACACAGGTTAAGAAATATGCTCTGATTAATTAGAAATTACTTAACAAGGTCAACATTTTTGGTCATTTATTTAATTTTCATCTTTAAAATTATATTTTGTTCAACAATCTCATCATAATCAAATTATCTTTTAAAACCCCCAGTTTCTATAAACTATAATGATTCTGACTGAAAGACAAAGACCTCTATTTAAGAGTTATATTTAGCAAACTGTAGGGCTCCCACCAATGGATTTAAAACTCATGAAAGATTCTGAAAGTCATCTAGGTATAAAAGTCCTAGGTGGTTACCTGAGGCACATAGAGGTTAAGGGTCACACAGGAAAGCATCATAGAAGCAGCAAAATAGTAATAGAAAGAGCAAAGGCTCTGAATGCTGAGGACACAGAGTTAACTCTTGCCTCCTACACTATCTGAGTGACCTTGGCCAAGTCATTAACTTCCAAAGGTATTAGTTTCTTTAACTGTAAAATGATGGATGAGGACCTTGGATGGCCTCTAGGATCTCTCCTACTTTTAAGTTCAACAGTCTATCCATAAGGCTTGCTCTCCTTGATAAAATATTCCACTACCAAAATACATTTAGCATTCCAACCCTAAGAAAAAAATGGCTTTGGAGTTGGAGATTGTTTTATTCTATCCCCTGATCTCCTACTGCTCTCTTAAGCTCTTTCATAGAAAACTCATCACAGAATGACTCTAAATTTATCAAACATTTTAAAATGTAAATCCCACAACACCAAACAATATGATTTAAAAGCAAAAGAGGGGAAAAAAAGAACATCAACCTGTCTGCAACTGAACTCTTCCTTTTAAACATTATATTGAGTAATCCACATTTGTTAGATGAGTGATAAGGGCCTAGATCCCAATCATTTTAATCTTACATTTTTATGACCCCTTTGTTTAAAGTCAATATTTTAATGACTACAATTGCCATCTATCAAGATCTGAGTATAGATTTGATAAGGGAAGTTTGTTTAAGAGTTGGAAAAGTATATACTGCTTCAAATGATTTATTTAGAAGTATGTACAGTGACCTATTTTCTACTGCATTAAAAGAGCTTTCATAATGTGAATTTTTTAAAAGCAATGAAACCGTCAAAACAAGGAAGCAGCATGGTCACTGAGTTCATGTGAGATGTTTTCAAAGCTGACTCAGTTAAAAAACATTGAAAAATCAAATACTGCCGATTGTAGGCTATCCATTGTGATGGACAAGAACCACAAATAACATTTAGAAATATTTCAAAAATCTCATTTTAGGCATCAGTTTCAACTCATTCCTTTACCAAACATTTTATCAAATTTCTTAACAATTAGGAACATTAGACTTGGGTTTCCTTCCCTGGTATTTTCTCTGACTCCCTCTCTGTAAATGAATATTGAAGTACCTTGGAAGGAGGGGTCAAATTAGAAAAAAAAACTGAAGGTCTTGAAAAATACATCTGGATCTCTGAATAACTGAGAACCAACTCTGTATATTTATGTGGTGCAGTTGATAGAACACTGAGTCTAGATTCAAGAAGAACTGAGTTTAAATTTAATCTCAGATATATATATATATATATATATATATATATATATATATATATATATATACTAATTGAATAACTTGGGCAAATTACTTGACCTCTGTTAGACTTAGGTTTTTCAACTATAAAATGGGGATAATAATAGATAGGATCTACCTCCCAGGGTTGATGTGAGTATCAAATGAGATAATATTTGTAAAATGCTTAGCACATACTTGCCACTGTATAAATGTAATTTATTATATTATTGTAATCAAATTACTGTGTGCAACTATCTAAATATTACAGTTACTTGGTGATCATCTGGAGACTGGAGGATTGAAAGCTTATGTAATCCTGTGTGGTCTTTTGTTTTCTTTTCTTTTGGCAAGGCAATGGGGTTAAATGACTTGCCCAAGGTCACAGGGCTAGGTAATTATTAAGTATCTGAGGCTGGATTTGAACTCAGGTCCTTCTGACTCCAAGGCCAGTGCTCTATCTACTGTGCTTCCCAGCTGCCCCTCATGTCTTTTCTAAAACAACTATCAAAGTCCAAATTAAACCATTCATTAGAATAAACAATTACCTCATCCTACTAAAACTAGTGGCAAGAAGGTGGGTTATCTATTGTTAGCAGAGGAAAACCAACCATAAAATTCAGTCCTGTGAAACACAGAAAACTGAAAAACTATGTTATGTGGCTCTCTCAATATGGTTCTTAGAAGTTCTGTGGGAACACCCTGTTTAAAGTTGGTAGACCTGTCCATGGTGAGGGCAGGACATTCTGACCCAATTCTCCCACAGAGTCTGTAAGCCCAGGCTGAGCTAAAGATGAGTCCAAGTTTTGCTAACAGCAGATTTTTTTAATTGCACGACACTGTGACAGAAGTAGAAGTGGAATAAGAAGCAGGGGGCTAGAAATTCTACATGACTTCTGAGACTAAGTATTGTGTTTTACTAGATCACATTCTTTTCTCCTGGCACTTGTTTGAGTTTTTGATATATATAGGGCTTGTATAATAGCACTGAATTCTGTATAAACTGAAGATTATGCTATTCCAAAGACCTCTGGGTTAACTGAATAGTGTTGGGGATGTCACCTTTGTTTTTCAGCTTTTAATATGCCAATATTTGTTTCCAGTATCTTCCTTTTTGGGGGGGGGCTAGCAAGGAATTTGTCTTATACTCTGCGAAGTAGGAAAAGAAACATTAAGAGAGTGATATAGCATCAAATAAGGTTAGTTAGTTTTGAAATGGATTATCATTGCATATTTAGAGTTGATTTTGTCTAATTGCCTCATTTTATAAATATATTATATTATATAGATCTGATATGATATATTTTAAATATATAAATATATATTATCTCAATTCCGTATTTTATTACCAAAAATTTTATAGTAGAGGAAATTGAGCCTAGGATAGGTCCTGTGATAGGACCAAGGTCACATTGGTAGTGACAGAATGACAAAGGCAAGATTTGAACCAAGGTCATTAATCATAGAAGATGGCTAAAAAATGATTAATGACCTTGGTTCAAATCTCAGTTTTTTCATCTGTAATCAAGTCCAACTCTATCACTTTACAGATGAAAAAACTGAGAGCAGCAAAGCTGAAGTGACTTACCCAAAGTTACACAGATAGAGGGAGAGGTGTTGTTTGAGGCTAAGACATATGCTTCCAAAATCAATGAATGCTCTTCATTTTAGTTATTTCAGTAATTGCAAGTTTTTATCAAAGTATTTAATTTAACTTTTAAGGGAAAATCTTTAAATGACAAGAAAATTGAGTATATATTTCATATATGTATATAGATAATTTATATATTTATAGTGATAGACAAGTATATAGATAGATAGATAAACAGACCTCAAGGCAGAGGTTTGGTGACCTGTAACATCACTGATCCATTGACAGCAATAAGGAAATTAGAAAGAGGGAAAGTTTTGGATTTTACAATATAAATTTATGGCTTGATGAGTCAAGTTTGAAGAACTAGGATGAAATCCAGATGATGATATTCCATGGTCGTTTGGAAATTATGAGTATGTTCATTTTGATGAAGTAAGTGGAAATTGATAGTTTCTTCCTCCTACTTGCTTTATATTTCTTCTACCAAAGAAGGTTCTTCAAAAATGATTTCTGACCAAGTCAGGGCAACAGATAGCCTACTTAGTCAAGGACATCTATTATCTCAATTCCATATTTTATTACCAAAGTTATTACTGCTGTTTGCTGCATTGAGATAGGAAACAGGAAATAACTTGTTTTTCCATTAAGGGTTCAGATATCCAGTTTCACCCAAATTTAAATTCAATAAAATGATTTTATGTTTTCAAGAACATAAAAATATTTCCTAAGATGTGATAGTGTTTGAATATCTTTCTACCCTAGGGGATGATCCCTGAACACAAAGTTCAATCCCACTGATTTTCTCACAGTACTTGTCTCAATTAAATTTTGTTCGTCATGACCTAGAGATAAGTAAGGAGAAATACATGAGAATGATGGAGACGTGGCAAGGATTTAGGTACCTTTTGAAACAAGGATAATTGTGTTTGTCAGGCAGATAACTAACTTAATCAAGAAGATCTTGCAGTGGAAATATGAGGGAGATAGAGGAGAGACTGTTCAGTAAAACCCTACAGGTAAATCCTCTCCCCCCTGCACAAGCTGCCCCCCTCCCATTATTCCTTATGAAACAGGATGCTATAGAGAACAGCATCTACACTACTGTGGCTGGAAAAGGATGAACAAATTCTGGAAACCATGTATATGAAGTATGGTATAGATAAGGGCAGAGGATATTTGTTTGTGAAAAAGAAAATAGGAAATATATTAGCTGTATTCACCATGATTCCAAAGGGCAGAAGTTGAATCATGATACAGAAAGCACTGGGAAGATTTTACTTCTATTTATATAAGGATATCATTCTAAATATTAGAGTTGTACACAAATGAAATGGATTACCTCACAAAGTAGGAAGCTCCTCACTGAATATTTTCAAGTAGAAGACATTAAAAGGTATGGCAAAGGGTGAAGAATGTTGTAGAAACATTCCTGCTTTGGGTGTTCAGTTACATAAAATGGCCTTTAAGGTTCCTTCCAAATAAAAGGTCAAAGTTCTTACATTTTTTTTCTTTAGAAATGATAATAGACTAGTTCTCTGTGTACATCCATATTGCCTTTCCCAATAATCTTTCTCTCTTCTTCTGCTCATGCCCTCATGTGAGGGGACTTATACATTTAAACACCCAGGCTTCCCAATTCTTCAACTTACTCATTTCCTTGACTTACTCTTCTACCTCATCTTAGCTATACACAAAGACAGTCATATCCTTAACTTTGCCATCACTTATAAGTGTTCCACTTTCATGTTCATGAACTCTAAAATTCCTTTGACTAGATGTTGTCATTTTACTTTTTCCTTTTCCTTGAAATTCTTAACTCTGTGCTTAGATCTCATCATGACCTCACCAGTTCTTCTACCAATCAAATTCCTCCCCTCTCATTTCTTTCCCAGGCCATCATCCCTGCAGTGGCTACATTCTCTTCCCTTCAATTTGACTTCTTAAAAAAACAATTTAATTCTACACTATTCTATTCTCTTAAGTTCCTTGCCCTTATCTTATTGCCCATCATACCCTACCAAGTCTCAACCTCAGATAACCATCACTGTTACTTTTGCTTCTATGGATGTGCTGCTGATTGAAATTGGAGATGTTTACTGATGGGGCACACAATTTAAAAAGTTTGTAGACCACTGCACTAGTAGTCTCTAGCTACATGAATCCTCCGAAACTCTGTTTTGTCTATGAAGACTCAGTTTCGCACTACATGTTCTTGGGCTAAGTCATCTTTATCAGCATACCTTGAATTCTATTCCCCAGAGCTCTGGTCTGTTTCATATGCATCTCCTTTCTTCCCTTCCCACCTAAGCTTCAATGACAAATTGTCCATTTTAGTACCTACATTCTATCTTTTGTTCTCTCTAATTGATTAGAACTCATGGATTAACTAAAATACCTCAAGGCTCTTCCTAACTTAATTCAACAAACATATTATTCAATCATATTCATAATTCTGCTTCAAAGCAAATTCAAGAAAAAAATTATTAAGCACCTTTTATGTTCAGAACCTTTCCAGTTTGATAGAGAGGCTTTTGGGGGAAAAAAATGTTGTATGTGTCTAATGTCAGACAATCTGACATCTGAAAATCAGCCAGGGTAAATTCAGAGAGACTGATCACCAGGTTGGCCACAAAGGGATAATTGTTTTCAGCCAAAAACTATTCAAAGACGGCTTATTGACTTATAAAAAGGAATTAGGATCTATATTGATGGAAGCACTGTTACCTTAGACAAATAACTTGACTTCTAAGTCTAGAGAACCAGATGTTCAAGAATCCTTCTTTGGGGCCAACTTAAATAAGTATTGCTTTGGGATTTCCCATGGAAATTTTTTTTTTTGAAAAATGCAATTTGTAGACTAGTGGTGAATTGTATCAGTAGAAGGAATTCCTCATGAAGACCCTCCAACTCTCTTAAAAAAGGGATGTGAATGCCTATTAACTATACATATATGCATACATACATACATATGTATAGGGTTTTTTTTTGTCAAGGCAATGAAGTTAAGTGACTTGCCCAAGGTCACACAGCTAAGTAAGTATTAAGTGTCTATGACCGCATTTGAACGTAGTCCTCCTGACTCCAGGACAGCTAGACTTATTTTCTTGAGTTCAAATCTGGCCTCATATACCAAGTATGTGACCCTAGATGATTTATTTAGTCCTGTTTACCTCAGTTTCTCATCTGTAAAATGAACTGTTAAAGGAAATGGCAAAGCACTCCAGCTTGCTAAGAAAATTATAAATGGGGTCGTGAAGAGTTGGACATGACTGAAAAACAATTGAAAAATGTTCAAATGGGTGTGTGTAACTATATGCACACACACATATACATATATTTATGACCTACATATAGTTTTTCTTATCAATTTATATATCTAAAATGGAATAGAGAATCAGAAGGCAAAATCATATAGATAGAATTCAAAGGAGAACAGAAGCTTACTGATTACTTTCTAAAAGTTGAACTGAAATACACACATACAAGTATATATGCATATGATTGTTTATAGGCATTTATGCATGTACATCTCTTCAATTCTGCTTCTTAGAATTCCAAATTTCAGTTTTTTAATCTGGGGTCTATGAGTTCAATTTATATATAGTTTCAATAGATTGCTAAAGGAATCTACGACACAAAAAAATTTAGGATTCCTGGCCCACATGAAGACTTTCTCTTTATTCTCTCAGCTGCTGGTACTTTCTTCCTTCCAATCACCTTGGATCTTATTTTGAATATTTTAATATAGGTACATATGATCTCTCCTGATAGTATGTAAGTTCTCTGAGGGCAAGGTACTATTTCGGTTTTTGTGTTTGTATTCTTAGTATCTAACTCAGTACCTGGCCCATAGACTACTATTGTTTCTGCTTTCTAAGGTCTACATCCTTCTATGCTAATACCAATAAACTTCTTCCTTCTCTATACATAATCTTAAGTGTCATGTAATCTAAAATCCTGATAAATGTCACTGAATTTAACACCCTTAAATATGTAACTTAAATATGCAAATGTGTCTATAGGTAAATGAATTATGTACCAATGCATATTTCTTTAGGCACATCTATGGAAGAAAAATTTTAAACCTTAATGTAAATTTCAGATTTTTAGTATATTCAGATTCTGGTGAACCTGTAAAGCTAAGCATAAAATGGAACAAAAAAAATGGGAGTGCTTTAAATTGCCACTGTTGATTATGGTGTACATGATTTACTAAAAACATTCAAAAATTTTAAGTATTATCACTAACACTCAGACCCAGTGTGTGATCTCTGTCCAAAAAAGGTTTTTTTTTTAAATTTCTAAGATCTATAAACATATAAATGATACTGAGCAAACATCAGAAACTGATCTGCTCTTTATTGTAGAAATCAATGCAATTACTACAAAGTCATTCGGATAATTGATGTGTGAGAAAAAGATTCCCAGGAAACTGGAATTTTCTTTCATCTTCATGATATATTAAATCTTTCTCTAAAGTTCTGATTGAGGGAAAGTGAGAAATTCTAACAATCAGTTCAAAAGCAATATATAGTACCTGTTCATCATTCATTTTCTGAGGTTCTAATAAACCAGGGTATCTTAAATAAGGGTCCATGAACTTATTTTTAACATTTTAATAACTCTATTTTCATATAATATATTTCCTTTATAATTCTATGTATTTTATTTGATGCATAAAAAAATTCTGAGAAGTCTTTCACCGGGTTTCTAAAGTCCATGCTGAACACACACATACACACACACACACACACACTCACAAACACACATATGCAGAACTAAATTAAGAATCACTGCATTAAATTTCCTTGGAATGGTAGGTGAGCCTGAGTGAAATTAGGCAATGATCTTGTTCAAGATCTCATAGCAAGTCTGTGAATTTTCATGCAAGTCCCATTGTATCAAAAACATTGGGTCAACTCTCCAATGTGGGTTTCTCCCACTAATCTGGGAATGGTATTAAATGTCACATAAATGCTATGTTATGTAACAGTGCTAACTACATTTTAAATGTCCACGTCTTTCATTCATATTCAACAAAATTCATTCATTACTCCATATTAATAGTATATTGGGGGTAGCTAATTGGTGCAGTGGATAGAGCACTGGCCCTGGAGTCAGGAGTACTTGAGTTCAAATCTGGTCTGCTGTGTGGTCTTGGGCAAGCCACTTAACCCCTTTGCATTGCAAAAAAAAAAAAAAAACCCAACTAAAAAAATAGTATATTAGAAATATAAGTAAACAAAATTAAACACCCTAACTTTAAGCCATAAGCATCTACTCACCATTATTCAGGTTTTCCCCATTCTTAAAAAAAACCCAAAATATTCTTTATTAGGCCCAACCTCTTTTCAGACTATCACCCTAAGTCTGTCCTCAATTTCTCAGCCAAATGCCTTGAAAAAATTGTCTGCACTTGGTTCTTTCATTTCCTCCCCTCTCACAAATTCCTTAGTCTTTTGCAATCAATATACATAGTTCCCAAGAAAAGTTAGTTCCTTAAGGGAGGAACCACATATCTTAGTCATCTTATGGCATTTAACTCTTTCTATATTATAGTATCTCTTTACACATTGTATATCATTCATTTTGAGGTATTATAAACTCCTTTATAGTAGGGTTCGATCTAACCTAGCAAGTATTCAAGATCATGGTTTATTATTAGTCACGTGCCACTTAAGTGTTTCTGTATTATATTTCTATATTGTATGCCATATCTCCCTTAAAATTATAAACTTCTTGAAGATTGAGGTTATGCTGTTAGTTTATTTTTTGTGACTTCAAGGAATTGGTTATTCAAACATTTATCAGAGAGATATTTATTTCCCATTTCATACTCAAAAATTATGTACAACCTATATTTATAAGCGTAGTTATCAATTCCTAAATTGTCATGTTTTTATGTCATAAATGTCTAACCACAGGTGTCTATCAAATTGTTTAAAAGTAAGTCAAACATTAAATTCAAACATCTAAAATTTATTGAAATCAGAAGTTTTCAACGTAGCTAGAGATGAAGATTCTGTCTGAGATGATGCTCTATGAAGAGCCAATAAGAAGTGATATTAAAGGCTATATTTTTGTTTGTTTTTGAATGTCATAGTTCTCTTTGCTAAAAGTCAATTCATTCAAGTTACAGATGTATCACAAATGGCAGATAAAACACACTATCAATTTTAGGATATTTTTGGTGACATTTTGGTTGAACTAAAAAATAGCAACAATCACAAAGGGTAAAGGGGTTGGAGATGAAGGAGAGAGACATGGAGAATGATGAAAGAAAGAAAATACTCCACGTAAACACTTCTCTAACAGCTGGCAAGGACCAAAAGTATATAGAAACAAATAATTTGGGCAAGGCAATTGCATACTCTTGTGGAAAAGACATCAATACTAACATCAGCAGTTCTTAGTTAAAGCAGAAAGAGCAAGAAAATAGGGGAAGTATAATATAACACTACTATTTTCTTCTTTAGGAGGATTTTTATGGACAAGTTTTTAAAAAGAAAGTGAAGTTGGGGAGGAGAGAGAGGTGTGCTAGGGATTCATGAAAGCAATGTTGAAAAAGTAGCTAAAGGACACAAAAAATAGAAGCAAAAATCTGTGGGGAAAACAAAAAGAATGTATGGGGATCAAAAAAAAAGAGAGAGAGAAAACATTCATTGCAAATACAAGTAGTATACAAATGTGAAGAAACTAAACCATATTAACTGTATCTCCAGGCACTCATTAGCTCATAAACCTTTCAGGATTGGATTTACCTTAATAGAATCTGTCTCATGAAAAGAAAGTGTCAAGAAGGGTGTTAGAAAGCTCTTAAAATCATCAAAGACCAGAAATAAATCTCTGGGCAATTCTGTACATTAATGGCACTTTTATTTAGCATGATTAGGGAACAAGGAATTCCACACAAGTATTTTTATTTTTAGATAAATGACCTTTATTCCTTTCAGTTTCAGAATTTTAAAAACATGTTACCATTTTAATGGTAAGATTTCTAAAATATATTGCATATGTTCCTGACTTTTAAACAGTGTATATTATATGTATATATATGATTTTAACTTATTTTCTTTCTACAAGTCTCAGTGTCATCATTGTGAACATTATTGAACTTCATTAAAATATAATGATAATCTTAGAAGTTACTGGAGTATGAGAGTCTACTTTTCCCCTACAATAAAAGGAGTATAAACTGCTGTATCTTTTGAATTAATTTTACTTTTTTTTTTTTACATTCTCTTCTTTTCTCTATATCTACTCCTTGGTGAATCAGTTCAGTTGTACACTATTCTCTACACTTAAATCCCTTGCTTCCTTGTTCTATCCCTATCATATCCTAGCCTTGTATTACTCCCATCATCTGACTCCTTTGCCCTTTGCAAGGCAATGGGGTTAAGTGGCTTGCCCAAGGCCACACAACTAGGTAATTATATAGTGTCTGAGACTGGATTTGAACTCAGGTACTCCTGATTCCAGGGCTGTGCTCTATCCACTGCGCCACCTAGCTGCCCCTAATTTTACTTTTAATAGTATTTTCACCCTCTCTTCTTTAGAAAATTGCCCTTTCTGTTGTAAATGGTATATCCTTCTCTAAAGCCTTTTATGGCTTCTAATCTGTTGTGGACTGAGGAAACCAGAGAAGCAAATTTGCTAAAAATTTATTTATAAATTTGGAACTGAAAATAAAAAATTAAATTATATTTTTTTAAAAAAATGATTTACTCTTATTTTAAACATGATTCTGAGGGAGGATCTAAGAACTTATAGAAGAAGCATCATAGTTAAAGTGTCTTCTCAGCCATGTCTGACTCTTCATGATCTCATTTGGGATTTTCTTAGCAAAGATAATGGAATGGTTAATTAACTTTCTTTGGTCAGTAATACATCTACCAATAGCTATGAAAAATATATAAGTTCTGCTATCTTCCAAAATTTTTTGTATTATGATCTTCTATATTAAAATTATATCATTTTGTATACAGTGGGAAATGCATGTTATAAGTCTAATTTCTGCTAGATTGCTTAACAGTTTCAAAGCAGTTTTTAAAATCAATTATAGGGCAGCTAGGTGGCGCAGTGGATAGAGCACAGCCCTGGAATCAGGAGTACCTGACTTCAAATCCAGCCTCAGACACTTAATAATTACCTAGCTGGGTGGCCTTGGGCAAGCCACTTAACCCCATTTGCCTTGCAAAAAAAAACAAACCCTCAAATAAATAATCAATTATAGAATTTTTCCCTAATTGATAATTTCTATAGCACTTCAAGTTTTAGAAAGTATTTTCTTCACAACATCCTTATGAAGTTGGTAGTTTAAGTATTATTTATTTCTCTTATTACAGATGAGTTAAATGAGGCTCAGAGAGGTTATGACTTGCCTATGATCGTACAACTCAGAAGTATCAGAGGCAGGATTTGAATCTATGTCCATTTACTTCAATTCCCATTTTTTTCCCCCACTATATCAAGTTGACATTATACATGTTCACAGAAGGAGAACCTTATCACTGACCTGGCAAGTATCTCCTCTGAATTTAAATAAACACAAATCAAATTGAAGAATATCTTTTTTGGCAAAGGGCAAAGGAGTCAGATGATGGGAGTAATACAAGGCTAGGATCTGATAGGGATAGAACAAGGAAGCAAGGGATTTAAGTGTAGAGAATAGTGTACAACTGAACTGATTCACCAAGGAGTAGATATAGAGAAAAGAAGATAATGTAGTCAGTGCAGGTGTGATGGTCTGGAAATAGGTTAGAGTGATTGGAGGTCATGTGCCACTTGTCCATGATTCATATCTGGTCACTGAAGCCAGATGGCTCAGGAGGAGAAAGGGACACTGGTGACCTAGCACAGCATCCCCTCACTCAAATCCAATTTATGTGATTGTCATGGCGAGACCTCCCTGATATCATGGTCTTCTTTGAGAATAAAGGACAAATTCCTGGAATGTTTTGCCATTTCTTTCTCCAGCTTATTTAACAGATGATGGAACTGAGGCAAAGAGAATTAAGTGACTTGTCTAGGATCATTCATATGATAAATGTTTGAGACCAGATTTGAACTCAGGAAGAGGAGTCTTTCTGACTTTGGGTCTAGAACTTAATCTTCTAGATAAGGTACCAACTAGATGCCTAAGGGCAAGTGTAGAAGCATAGCGCATAGACTTTGAGATATTCATTTTAGTTTCTGAGAGAGAGAGAGAGAGAGAGAGAGAGAGTGTTTGTGTGTTGTGTGTGTGTGTGTGTGTGTGTGTGTGTGTGTGTGTGTGTGTGGCTTGACCAGATGTGATAGCTAAGTTTCTCATATGTATTTCATCAAATCATGGTGTCTTCTGTTCACAAAATAAGTGGAGTGATAACACTAGTCTTGGTTTAATATATTATTTCACATATAATTGATAATGAAGTTATTGGTAAATTCTCATTGAGGAAAAGACAAATTAATAGTAAAACACCTGATGTTTGCAGTGGTTTGCTGTTTACAAGATACATTCTCATGATATTGGTAGAAAAAGAATTATTATTTCTGTGTTATAGAATATAAAAAAATCTCAGAAAAGATTGTGCAATATCAGAGTTAAGTGATGAAGAATAAACTAAAAACCCAAATCTTTTAACATGTTGTCTCTCTTTTCTAAAATTTAAGTTTTCATGAGGGCTAGAATTATGATTTTTTTCTTTGTCTCTCCAGCACCTGATACAGTCCTTTGCAAATTTAGATGTTTAGTAAATGTTTATTATCTTATTCCTAGTCTGGTGTGTCTATTTCAAATAAATAACTTCAAGTTTATTGTAGAAGGAAGAATATTATCCATCTTTCTGCCATTCTTTCATCTTATAGGGGTTATATTTTAAAACTGTTATTTGATCCTTTGTAATCTTTTCAATAAAACACATTCCTTAGAGATAAAACACATTCCTGGGAAACTTTGAATCCATAATTCTTCATGGTTCATTTCAGACAACTGAAGATGTCACATGTTCTGATGTTTTCCCCCTCATCTTCTGACTAACTGACAACCTGCAGAGTATGAATTCTCCACTCTAACAACTTGAAAATTCATTCCCTTTTCCTTTAACACGCAATCTTCCCTTGCAATTAGTGATTTGCCAAGTTGACAAAGTACTTTAAATGCAACATAATTCACATTTATTTGACTTATGGGAAGAAGAAATGCATAATCAACAAATTTATTTAGCAAATTTATCTTGTCAGTTAGTCAAAAAGAATTTAGTTAATCAATAAGCATGTATTAAGTGCCTACTATGTGTTAAGCTCTGCCACTTTTGATTCTTGTTTTCAGTCATCTGAAAAACAGTCTCAATGTAACCACAACTAAATAGATGCAGCTAATGTAAAAGATTGTGTCTTCTTTTCAAGGGCCTAGCTAGTCGATATTGATAGTGTCCATGTCACAAAGAACTGCACTGCGCACTATCACCATTCTCTGCTTTAATTCAAGTCTAAACTTGCCTCATTCTAAGAAGCTTTACTACACTGACTAGTATAATTCATTGGCAATATACAATCTATAGATTAAATTTGAGGATAATTTAAGGTAATACTGTAAGTTCAAACAAGTTGTATGGCATAAGGGAAAGGGCACTGGTTCCAGAGTCAGAGAACCAATCTCTGGTGGTTGCGTGACTTTGAACAAGTCACTTTCTTTGCTTCAGGCATCATTTTCGTCATATGCAAAATGGGAGGGTTCAACTAGATGGAGGGCCTATGAAGTCCAGATCTAGATTAAATGATACTTCAGTATCATTAATAGGACTGGGTACCCCACTCCCAAACTAAACCTTAAAGGCAGGCAATACCTCTACCAAATTCAGCCCTCTGGCTTCCCCACATCTGTATTAATTCCACCTCCTGCTCTCCTAAACCTTTGGTTGCTTCCAATCTGGGGCAAGAGTCAGGCAGCTGCAACTACTCACAGACTTAGAGACCAGCTGTACCGAGGGAAACAAGGAGATGGTGCTGCCATCTGGTACTGAAAAGGACCTGAGGCCCTTATATACATTCAACATATAATCCCCACCCCCATTCCTACTCCTATCCTATTTCCAAGGCAACTAAGGTGGGTCTTAGCCTGATTGCAAAGCAAAAACACACCCCATCTCCCTTCTAAATAAATACCCCTCAGGCTTCGGGAAGCCCTGCTGTGACATCAACTCCCTGGCTGCTTCTTTTTCCCTTCAAGACAACCTAGATGCAGATTTCATTTGCAAAAAAATGTGAGTGGGGAAGTGGGACACATTGGTCTTTACTGTATTGTATTTATCAATGTCATCCCTTCATCTCTGAGTTATATCTTCTATCTTCTATAAGGAGTTATAGCCATCTCTACTGTACACCTCATTAAGTTCACACAAGCATTTGCCTGCAGCAAATGACTAAGAAGTTTTCCACAAACAGAAATTTCCAGGAAAGTCTCATTTACTAAATGGGGGAAGGGTAGGAATAGACAGGAGAGACATAGTTTATTTTTTTTTACCCACTGCCTGCTTTCTTTTGGTTACTACTTTTAGTTACATCACAACAAAAGAACCAATTGGAGGTGGAGTTGAGCAGACTTATACAGTTATTGACTAAATCATAACATTCAATTCTCAGTTATCCACAACAGTGGAAAAGTATAACTGCAGAAATTCAAAATAGCAAACAAATTAAAAAATCAGCATATTCAACTATGGAACAGCAAGCATTTATTTATGAATGGGTGTACTTCAAATGCACAGGTAAGACATTTGCTTTCTTTTATTTTAAAATTCTTTTCATTTAATTTAAATTTAATTTAATTTAAAATTGTTTTACATTTTATTCGTATATATCGAGCGACAATAGTGCAAATCAGCTTAAAGAGTATACAAATGGGAGAGAAAAGGAAGTAAAACTGGAAACTCAGACTGACCACAGATAATTCACAAGTGGCTAACCAGGAGCTGACTGCACTTAACATTTATTACTGAGTTCATAGATGAGTTAAACACTGTAATAAAATGAAAAGCCACACAGACTCTCTGTTCTACTAGAATGGCTGTCCTTTGCTCAGATTTCTTTTCAATAGATATCATGCAGAAAGCATGTTATAATAATAATAATCCAAATTTAAATAGCATGTTCAGGTTTACAAAACATTTTCCTCACAATAATAGTGTGAAACAAGGTGCTAGAATCACTGTCCCCATTTTACAGAAAAGGAAAATGAAACCCATGGATATTAAGTAACCTCCCCTTGTCACTTAGCTAATTTAACAGGTAACAAACCCAGGTCCTCTTCCGATTTTTGTTTCAATCTTTGTACTTGTATTCCTAGTATGTGATAAAATGCCAGGCATATAATAGCCATTTAATCGATGTTTGTTGATTGATTGATTTACCATTTTACAGATTGTTCAAGTTTCTAAGAAGATGTTGTCTGGGCATTATCATAAAGATCACATACAGATATCTTGTAGTTTTAGTACTTACATAATTGGCATGAGTTGTAAGACTATTCTAAAAGTTTCGAAAGAGCAGAGTAGAAGGAGTGGAGATATAAAGGTCAAGAAAAAAAGTTGCTCTGACTGGTGAGAAAGGCATACATGAAAGTACATTCAGTAGCAGTCAGATAAAGGACCTTAAGAGCAGCATGATTCTTGCAAGTCCAGTTCTAAGTGGAAAGAAATGGTCACTATCACTATTAAATTAAGGAGAATAAAAACTTTATTTACATCCTTGACATCTGCTTAGAATGAAAAAATTCATCTACACAAGCATTTCAGTGAGAGACTGAAATAAACAATACTACACTAAAGTCGAGAGTAGGTCCTGTGTATAGGTGATAGGAAAAGCAGAAAAAGATGAACTCTTCCTTCAAAAATAATGGAGAAGAAAAAGGGGAACCAGATATTTCATTTGGGTCCATTGAAAGAGAGACAGAGGACATATTGTTGAAAATTTTCCCCTACCTCCAATCTCCTAACAAACCCCATGTTGTTATTTTTCATAGGGGCTCCTATATAAAACAAGACTATTGAAAATATGTTATAATATTTGATAGTCATTATCACTGATCCAATAATTGTATTAGCTGAAAGAACCTATACCACTTTAATCTATTGGTTTTCTTTGGATCTGTTTTGTTTTTTATAGGGACACATATTTGTAGCACATTGGTAATGGTTGGGAGGAAGATGGAATCTTTAAACCTGAAGGGTGATCAGTATTCCTGCAAACAGGGCTGATGATGTAATGTTTGTCCTTCATTCTCAAAGAAGACCGACATTGGGGAGGTGATGTCATGACAAGCAAGGGAATTGGATTTGAGTGAGAGGGTGCCTTTGCTAAGTCATCAGTCTCACTTTCTCCTCTGGCATCATTTGGATCCAATGGTCATATATGAATCAGGATGACTGGACACTGCCCAGGATGTGAGGCAATCAGGGTTAAGTGACTTGCCCAAGATCACATAGCTACTAAGTGTCAAGTATCCAAGGCCACATTTGAATTTCGGTCAAACAGAACTATAATAATAGCTAACTCACTATTCCTTTCATAATGTTATGCACTTTAGGGCAACAGAATTCACCTGTTGAATTTCAGTACAATATAGAACTGCAGCAGGATTTTGTCTTAATCTATTATACTTTATTCCATGACTATTCCCAATTTTATTCCTTTTTTTTGGTTCTGTATAATATTTTTGAATCAATACTATTGGAAGAAAATGGATTATAAGTAGTTACAAATGGACATGAATTTAGATTAAAAAACAACTATCCTATTAAAAAAAATCACATTAGAAAATCCTGTAAATTTAGTACTTAGGTTCCTGTGAACTTAAATGAGGTCTTTCCTTCAGGTTAAAATGATCACCATGGGCAACTACATTTAATAGCATGTGGTTAGAGTATATAGATTGTCAAAAGGTACTTCTTTAAGGACATAATTGTCAATATTTACCTTGAATTTATATCTTTCTTGACAGGGGTTTAGGAAAGATCATCTTAACAAACGAATTTTGAAGATGTTCCAAAAGCAGTAATTATCAAATAAATGAATAAAACAAAAAAGTAAAATAAGCTAAAATTCCCTTTAATGTTTTCCAGAGAGACGTGGATTCATTGGCAATCTGTTCCTCCCAATGATAGCAGTATAAAGTGAAAGGTGAGCCTGGAATAACCACCAACCCCAGAATAGAGAGCATGTTAAGTCTCAGTCTTAAAAAAATGAAATGCTAAGAACTAGTGTCATTTTCATTGCCCTTATGCAGTCTTAGCATTTCATATTCTATGGAACCAATCAGCTTTTAAATAAGACTTCATATTGACTATGCCATCACCCTTAGCTAGACTCACTAAATATGAAAGACTAGCACAAAAGGTCACTACAGCATCTGCCTTGTTTAATCAGGGGCAAATGACCATAAAAATTAGTATCTTGATATGTCTGCATGAAAAGTGTGCACCATCACATTCTTCATACACAATAATGCAATAAAAATAGTGATCAGTTCAGAGAACATACACACCCACAGATAAAAATGAAGACTTAATTATGAAATCCTAACTAACAAGAGGGTAAAAGAATAAATTATAGAAACAATTAAATTTGTGTGATAGATAATGATAATAATGAAACAACAAACTGAAACTACTACTAAAGCAGTAGTGGAGGGGAAAATTATATCCCTAAAAATTTGTGTTAACAAAAAAGAGGAGATAAATAGTGAACTGAATGTACATTTTTAAAAATTAGAGACATAGCAAATACATACCCTCAAAAGACACAAGAGAAAATCAGAGGAGAAATAGACAAAATAGGGACCAAAAGAATTACAGGAATGATAAAAATAAAATAAAAACTGGTTCTTTTCAAAGATTAATAAAATTGATTTACTTTTAGCCAATCTGATTATAAAGAATAAAATAAAACTTTTAAAAATAGCAAATGATCAAGATGAAATAACAAAACCAAAAGAAATAAAAAGAATTATCAGAACCAATCCCACAGCTATATATGCCAACAAAAGTGAAAATGCCAACATGCCTAAGAAGACAAACAAAAATCTGACACAAATTTAAAACAAACCACTCTTTATTAAGGTTTCTATATGTCATTTAGCTTTTTCAAAAGTTCCATCTCTAAGGAATCATAATACTTATCAGAAAAGTTTATTTAGCTGAAAATGATTTTGACTGTCACTGTCCTATAGGACCTTCAAAATATTCAAAATGCACTTACATTTTCATTGCAATTTGCTGTCATCTCATGGGAGCTACATTATCATTTCTGTCAAACTTGTCTATGAAAACACAATGCTTCTGAAACCAATTTTTCCTTTTTGTCATTAAATCACTTAATAGGCTATGCAGCAGTGATCCTTAGGAATACAACTGAAAATAGAATATCATTTGATTCCCATTGATGCTTTGCTAAATTCTAGTTAAGTCAGAAAAAACACTTCCAAACCAAACAGCTTAAGCTTTATTCAAATAAGATAGTAATAGAGATGTCACTTAGACAAAGTCTTCAAATTTGAGAAATTTAAGTTAGAAAATTGTGACAGTGATGGTACTAGTTCTCTTTGTAGGGATGTTTTAACTGCCAAGCTAATTATACTAGCATTTATATGATCAAATCAGCAAACTAGCAAACATCACAACAATTTTCAAGGTCCATTTTTCAAATGTGAACAGCTTACATCTTGGAATATGGTAGACAAAATGACAATTCCTAGAATAAAATAATATTTCCTAGGAATCCAATAAGTAACATTTTAATGGTTTTGTCAGCTACAGTTTTTTAATCTTTGATATAAGTTGAAAGGTACTAAGAGATTTTATATTCAAAGAATAACAATTTAACTTGAAGATTTCTGGAAAAGAGAGATTAGGGAAATTTAATGATGAGAGAAGCTCTGTACATACCTTTGTAACATGCAATTTACTGTGTCACATAAATGTGAAAAGATGAACTGGGGGTGGGGTTTAGCTATAAAGGTGACAATATCAACCTAAACTGCCAAGCATTCAAATGTTGCTATAGAGAGTGCAATTCTGATGCATTGTTCTAATGCCAAATGTATGCTTGCCCTAAAAATTATTTTATGGAAAACACACATGGGGCAAACACTCACAGAAGGGGCAGAAGAAATAATACAGGGGCATCCTGAAGTTCTCTCCTAAGAATTTTGGAACTGATTGTGCAATGTGGGAGACAGTGGTATAGGACTACCCAGCATCAGAGAGAGAGAGCTGTGCTCTATGAGCAAGACTGAATTGAAGCAACTCAAAGGAAATATGAAATATGTAAATTTAGAATAACCAGCCCAGGTGTTCATGTAGATTATTTGTGCCCAATCTCAGGTAGAATATTCCAAGCTTATATTAATTGGTCTGATCAGCCACATATGGACACACTGTAACTTGTCTCTAATATAGTGATATCATTTTTTATCTTCTTTGATAATAAAGGACAAGAACCAACCAACCAATTTGAATTTAAAGAAGAAAGTGGATAGGGAGAGGAATTTGAAACAATCGTCAGAAGTTCTAGATTAATTCGATTTGGTTCTCAAATTTTCTTCCTTTAATGCTGGGGATTTTAGCCTTTTTTGTGACTTGAAATTTGCCATAACCCATGGACTCTTTTTTTATACATAATTTTAATTTTTAATACACAATTTTAAAACATGTTCCTCACTTCCATGACCACATTTACCTAGCTCCTGTCATCATTAATTTTCTCTAAAATCTTTTCTCCAACAAGCAACTTCAAATTAGAAGCTTATCTACTTTTTATTCTCTGTTGGTATGTTTTAATTTTTCAGGGATTTATTGGTGTATCCGTCCATAAACAAACAACACATATACCTAAACATAGCAATATATACATCTATGCATGTCCATAATATATCCATACAAAAACATTACATATGTATTGCACATATAGCTCACACAGATACAAATATATACACACAATACATTTTTATGTTCATAATATCTATCCTGTAAATATTATATATATATTTATAAGTATTTGCTATGTCTAAAAAGAATTTTTCTCAATTCACACAGGATTTCTAGAGAAGGACTATATTATTTACTAATCCAAGCAGTATACATATTATATTGACATTAAAATTATTACTACAATGGGGATAATTTTTAAAAATATAGATTTTCAGAAAGCAACTCAGTACTAAAAGATACATTTAATTAAGCAACTAGGTAGCACAAAGTCCTGAATTTACAGTCCAGAGAAACAAAGTCCAAATTCTGTCTGAGATACTTAGCATGTCATCTAACTTTTGTTTACCATGCTTTCCATATCTTTAAAATAGTGAGCCTCCATCTCTCACAGTTGTTGTAAGGATAAATTTAACATATATAAAATGTTCTGCAAATCTTAAAGCTTTATATAAATATTAGATAACTCAGAATGGGGAAAAAGTGGGAAAAATTTCATTTTAGATAATAGGATGAATGCTTTTGTTCTAAACTACCATGGAGATTATTCAAGTCTTTGAGAACTCAGAGACATAGCAACCAAGATCTATACCTTTACTGAAGGCAGTGATTAAAAGATACATATTAAAAGATTCTAGGTCTGGTAAAGTATCTGAATCTTAAAACTTAGAACTCCAATTTTTTTCATCTAAAATTGTATTTAAGAGTCAAAGCAATGACAAAGCCTGAATATATTTTTTAAAAAATCCATGTTGTATATATATATATATATAAGAAAAACAAATCCAAGTTGGTCATTCTGCTTGGAATAACTCCACATTACACTCAACAAATATTACAGTGTAAACTTAATTTTTGTGAATTTATTTTTACTTTTCTACATATGTGAATTAATTGTATTCCAGAGAGATGTCGAATTCTTGATTATAGAACAATAATGTCAGGCTGTGTTGCTAACTGATGATTTTTTTAGAATTTAAGTAAAGAACCCAGGATACCTTTCTTAATGAAAAATTTGTAGTATAAATAAATATATATATGATTCAGCACCACCATATGCTTAATATCTAATTTTGATCCTCCTTAATAATCACTCTACTATGAAATAGTCACTAAACTGACAATACAGCAATGACAGTTGAATTTATGATTTATCATGTCATTAATAACTTCTGTTCTAATTATACCACAGTCTGTACCTTTAGAGAACATCTACAGCTGTTCATGTAGGATTTTCTTAATACTTGACTTTCATAAAATGAGATTACAAATGGAAATAATTATTGCACCATACAAGACACTTTGATTATAGCTATCTCTGATTATCAACTACACATTTCTTTAAAGCATATGATTTGCATTACTTTATATGTGAGCATTAGAGGGAGAAAAATAACCTATTTCCTGAACAACTTATTTATTGATTTTGTTGAAAAAATATATGGTACCTGCTTTCCATTTTTTTCTCCCATCAAGTTGGAGGGAAAAAGAAAATCCTTGTAAAATATTTTTGAAACTAGAAGGGACCTATGAGGTCAGCTAGTTAAATGAGATAAATGAGCAGAGAGTTAAATGAGAGAAACAAATGAGATATTATTAATAAATAAAGTTTAAAAATTTTTAACTGGTGTGCTTCCCTTTACCTCTACCAATTCTGTTGTTGTTCAATTGTTTCAGTTGTGTTTGACTCTTCATGAACCTGTTTGAGGTCTTCTTGGAAAAGACACTGGACTTGTTCGCATTTGCTTCTCCAGCTCATTTTACAGATGAGAAAACTCAGGCAAATAGGGTTAAGTGACTTGTCCGTGGTCACATAGCTAGTTAAGTGTCCGAAACCAGATATGAACTGAGGAAATGGCTCTTTCTGACTATATGCTTAGCACTGTATTCAGAACTTAGCTGCCTGAATTTTATCAATTTTACTGAGGAGAAAAATGAGTGCCATAAAAATTTAGTCACTTAATTAAGGTTCGTGAATTAGTAGTAAGTTGAAGAGTCTCAGATTCCTCTGCCCATCTATCTCTACCTATTTAATTTCACTCCATCCTTTAAGACTCTCAAAATGACAGACACCTCCAGTGCCAAGTTTTCCTTGATCACTGCAACCAGAAGTAATCTCGCCCTTCTCTTGACTCTCAAAACTCTTAGTTCCTTACTTATGGCATTTTCCATATTTTGTCTTTTATTCATTACTTGCATATTCTTGCCTATATTCTTGACTATAAAGTCCTTGAAAGTAGAAACTGTGCCTTATTCATTCAATATAATGAGCATTAATTAAATATCTATCTACTAAGCACTTATGTCAGATCTTTGGATTAAAATCCTGCTCTCAAAGAACTGACAATTTAGTAAGAAGTCTGTGATCATAACATTCACTCTTGCTCTAATACAAACCAAATTAACTTCTTCATGGAACTCAAATCAAATGCTTCCCCGTCCTTGGTAAATACTTTTTTATAGACTGCATTCATTGATTAATTTACTTATATATTATTCATTGTTTTCTCCATTGAATATAAGCTCCTCTAGGGCAGGGACGGTTTTCTCTTTGTATTTGTAGTTTCAGTGCTTAACCCAGAGATTGACACATAATAAATACATAATGAATGATTTTATAATCCTCTAGTCAAGTAATTCGAGTATGCAGAATGTGAAAAAATGGAAAGGAGTTACTGTGCTGAAGCAGAAATATCATTGAATTTGGAGTCTGAAGATATAAGTTCAAATTTGGATTTGGTTTCTCTCTATGTAACTTTGGGCAACTTATTTGACTTTATTGTTCTCCAGTCCCCAAATGCAAAATGAATCATCTCTGAAACCACCTTCAACTCTAAAGTCTTCAACTCTAAAGAATTAACTATGAGAGGAGTTAAACAAAGTGCTGGGACCAATTCAAATACAAATATATCACTTTTAGCTAAGAGTTCATGGAAGAGGAAGCCCCAGAGTTGGCCCTGATTTCAAAATGGTCCATTTGTATATTAGATGAAAGTTCCATAACAAGTTTTGAAGAGATGCTTCAGGTACGTGCCTTACTTCTTCAGACTGATGTGACATAGGAAAACTAATAGTTCACAAAATCAACAGAACTTCAGACTGCAGAATCAATTAGCCTGATCCAGACTGGATATTCCCATAATATTCCCAGAATTCCCAGAATAACCATGTAAGGGTAGAGTCTCATAATGACAGGTCTATTTCCTAAAATATTTTTGCTTCTCTGAAGTGAGCAAGGTTGAACTACTTTTTAAAAATCTTCTACCAGTATGGATTAACAGCCCACAATATATTTTCCTGTATGTTGGAACAAAATATGACCATCTAGAACAATTTCTTCTCTTTCAGTAAAGGTACTAAGGCCCAGAAAGTAGTGATTTGTCTGAGGTAATTTCAGAGCTGGGGATTTAAACCTGAGGCATCTGATTCCAAATCCACTATACTCACTCCACAATGCAATGCTACCACCAGATCTTCAACCATGTCACATATCACAGGATGACTGCAAAGCCTGCTTCCTCAATTTCTCCTTTCATGAGTACTTCAGGTATTTTCCAGAATGGAAAGCATTATAATATTCATAGGGAAACACTGCTGTCAGTTACAAAAGCCATCTATTTTTTTTTTTTATCAATTTGAGGTGTTCCTTTCCACAAAACAAAAAACAAAAAATATCTTATGGTCTAGAGAAAAAGATTAATATTTTAAATGACTGTTTTCTTCTCTAGCTAACAAAAAAATCAAATATTCCACCATCAAAATATTATGACATTGACATTTAGAGCTAACTCCTATACAATTTTAAAATAAATTTTGTTAGGCACATAAAGCAGTTCCTTTCAAAAGGTAGAAAAACAGAAACAAATATAACTAAAAGAATCTGCCCCCTTTTGTTCAAGATACTAAAATCAATATTCTTTATAGTAACTCATATAGTCACATATAGACTTAAAGACTCTAATAGAGAAGTCATGTGCTATAAGCGATAATAGACCAATGTCAAAGCCAGGAAGATCTGGATTCAGGTCCTGATTTGCACATTTACAAACTTTGTGACTCTGAGTAAGTCACCAGTGTTATGGGGAACTCTTTCTGATTCTTTGTGACTGGTTTTGAGTTTCTCTTGGCAAAGATACTAAAGAGCATTATCACTTTCTTCTTCAACTTATTTTACCAGATGAGGAAACAGAGGCAAATGGATTCAATGACTTACTCAGGGTCACACAATTAGAAGGTGTCTGAGACCACATTTGAACTCACAAAGATAAATCTTTTAACTCCAGACCCAGAACTCTATCCTCTGTGCCACCTAGTTGTGCCCTTTACCAGCACACTTTTGAATGTAACCCAACACTTCTAACAGGATTCTAAAATCATTTTAAAGGGAAAACACAAAAGTGATCTCTATAACAAACTGCCTGTGTGACCTTGTGCAATTCACTTATCTTTTCTGGTCCTCAGTTTCTACACATGCAAAATCAAAGTGGTTTTTACCAGATGATCTCTCAAATTCTTTTCAGCTCTATATCTATGATTCTATAAATATTAATTTAAATAAATATATATAGTTGAACATATATGTACATATATTTGCATTTCCTCTATCTTCAAAAACTAGGTCATATATATATTCAGTGTTTTTATTGTTGCAATGCTAAAGGATTGCTGTATCTTCATAAACCAGATATACTGATTTCATTTAATACAACTTTATCAAACTAAGATGTAAATTTACCACAGGCTCAGTGTTTTCTTTTGTTTTTAGTCTATGTTCTTTCTGCAGTCTCTTTGAATTTCCTATTTATTTTTAGCAAATGTTATGAAAGGAGAAACCAGAAAGTTTATACTATATAAAATTCTATTGCAAAGTTTTTCAGGGAAATCAAAATTAATCTTGCAATAGTCTTAAACCAAATCTGAAGCTTATGTAAGCTTAAATGAAAGTCAAAAGAGTAGAGTATTAAGCTCAATTGCTAACAAAATAAAAGAACTGCATTCTCCCACCAGTCAAAACCTTGATTCTCATTCAGTGATACCTTTATAATTTCTATCTTTAGTTTCCATGGGGTTTAATGTGAAAAAAAAGTTCCCATATGCGCTCAGATAGAATTACAAATGAATGTTCTCTATTCCTGTTTATGTTAAAAGTTCCAAGAATGACTATCATATGAGTACAATGAAGGTCTTTTAGCAGCACTGACTTGAAAGAGCAATTCAAATATATTCTTTAATTGTATATATTCCAGTGCTAGGCAACTCTCCAAACCTTATTGTAAACATTGTATAAGGTTTGTAAGTTCAGCAAAATAATGGAGCTCAAGCTTTTTTACAGTTAATTCTAAGTGACAGTTACCTCCTCTTTAGGATTTTAGATCTTGTTTGCCTGATTAGTACAGATTCTTCCCACCCCCCCCCATATTCATGTGGTGCCATTTTTTAAAAACATTGACTCTACTAGGATCATGGACTGCAACTGGAAAAGGTCTTTAGAAGCCTTCTAGTACAAACTCTTGTTTTTATATATGAAAAAACCGAGCCCCCAAAAGGTTAGGTGATTTGCCTAAAGTTACACATATAAAAAATTAAAAAATAGGATTTGAAGCCAAATCCTTTGAGTTTTAATCAGTGTTCCAAATCTGGTATAATTTTTGCTATACCTCATTGCCCTTGCTATTGTTTGTATGTTTGCTTCTAATACAATAGGAAGAAATATTCATAAGAGATTATACAGTGAAATGCAGAAATATAATATAAAACCACCACACCAAGATCTAGTGAAATCTCAAAGCATACAAACACAACCCAAATGTGTTTATGTGAATATTACCATCTAGCCGCCCCAGTCATGTTATTTTTAAAGAAATGAATGGGCCAAATAAAATAATTATGGTATTGATGCTATTGATTACCAGTCCAATTTCTGCTAGATTGCTTAACAGTTTCAAAGCAGTTTTTAAAATCAATTATAGGGAGGCTAGGTGGTGCAGTGGATAAAGCACCAGCTCTGGAGTCAGGAGTACCTGGGTTCAAATCCAGCCTCAGACACTTAATAATTACCTAGCTGTGTGGCCCTGAGCAAGCCAATTAACCCCATTTGCCTTGAAAAAAGCTAAAAAAAATTAAAAAAATAAAAATGACGTGACCAAAATATGCACGTGTATGTATCCTTTGAGTAACACTTGTTCCTGTTATTTAAAAAAGAAGCATAGGCAAAAAGTCACGAGATAAAGAACACAACATTTCTACTCAGGTTTAGTAAGAAAGATTTATTGTTCAAAGGACATTGTTTATACGTTCCAGACTTCCATCTTATAATTGCTCCAGGATTTGAAAGGAAATCTCAACAGGATAGTGAAATTTCTCTATAGCAATAAATATCTAAAATTGGTTTAAAATACCAGAATAGTTTTCTATGAAAACCCCTTTCTCTAGCAAACCCTAGGCATTTTTTTTACTCTTATAGAAAAATAAAGTTTGTCTTCTTCCATCTCTTTAGTTCGCCTTCTTCCCCAAAGAACTTTGTCTCTCTGAGGTCCTATAGAGAGCTTTCAACCCAATTTACATATTTTTTTTTTAAAGATAAAAGCTTGAAGCCATTTGAGATTACCTGGTTACTATAGCAATAAGTAAACCCGAGACTTCATGTGGTCTCTATTTTATTATTCAAAACTTCATAAAAGACATAAGTTAATTATGTTTCATCCATTTTATATCTGAAAATGAGACTCATATAGTTTTGTGATTATTATCTCAAAAATTCAGTTAAAGGAACACTATTGAAACTTGGAAGCTTTATTAGAAAGTACATGCAAAGAACAGTAGTTCTTCCCATATGCCCAAATGGAGAAGATGGTATGCCCTGCACATTCTCAGTTTAATACCCAAATGAATCTTGAATTTTAGGATGAAGTTCATTATTAGGAACTTTTAATTATATAACTTATTAAATCTGGCATAGAAAAAATGGAAAAAAGATATCAAACTATCATTTCAAGTGCTACATTCATTTATAAAAGAAATTACTCTTCAATGACAAAATGTATTTTTTTTATTAGGCTTTTTGAACTATTAAACTAAGGGAAAAAACCTCATAATAGTTCTTGTTAATTGCAACATCACAATGACATGCCACATGGTATTACTTTAACACCTGTTTCTGTGAGAATTTATAGGAATTAGAGGGAAGGCTGTTTGAAAGGATATAAAATATATTAAAAAGATTGGGAACCTCACTCCTTAACAGGGAGAATAAATATTACTCTTAATTGCATATGGTAAAAATTACTTTAAATATCTCAGAGAATCAAAGTGAGAACTTTAAAAAAGCGGTTCAATATAATTTACAATTATATCTTACTGAAGAAAGAGCAAATACAACAATATTAATTTTATGGTAGCTAGGAAAGAAAATGAAAATAACAGGAAATAAACACAAATTCATTAAATGTCAGTGTTGAGTATTTTTCATTATCACTTGAAACTTGGACTTTTGAAAGCCAGTAGATGAATTCCTGTTTTTCTTTGTAAAATAATTATTGGCTTCAAAATAACATTTCTGAGATTCTTGGTTTAAGAAAAATGTAGGTTTTAGAATACAGCTTAAGAGGAAAAAACAAAATTGAAGGGAAAAAAATCAGAAAGAGGTGCTTGATAAATTGTGTGAACCTCCTAAAAAATATTTCAAAACATCTTTTTTGTTTATGTGCATGTGAGTAGCAGTACACTTGTGCCTGGTTTCCTGGCAATAAAACACATAATTTTAATCCACCAAAACACATAATGTTTTAAAAGCAACAGTAAACATCAAAAATTTTGAAAAAAACAATTTGCTTTATTTTATGTAATCATATTTATTTTTTTCTTTATACCTTGAATTTTATTTCTTCATTGCCTGTTTCCAAAAGCAAGAATGAAGCATTTAGGGTCAAATATACAAAAGGATTCATTTATTTTTGATTTTGGGGTAGCATACAGTAACGCTATCGCTATAGTTTATGCTTTACTTTTAATTGTCAGTCTTAAGATCTATAGCACTCTTCCACCAGTTCCCAAATTCTCACAGTACTATTAAGGTACTATCAATCAGTGGTAACATTTTCTCCCCTTAGGGGATGGCCATTAAAATATATTTATAAATTCCTAACAGAAAAATTTAAAGAGCATGTGTAAACTTCAAGTTCTATCTCAGATATTCTTTTTTTTTATTGTTATCCTTATTTCTAATACAGGAAGACTTTTCATCAGTTTGTGATGTTATATACTTTTGTAATATTGTATCATATTGAATAAGTGTTTTTCTAAATTTCTAATTAAAAATGGAAAACTAGCCTGTTTTATTTTAAAGTTGTTTTTAACATTGAATATCTATTTTAAGACTAAAATAATAAAATAAGTCCATATTAATTCATTTTTAAAATGTAACAAGGTCATGGAAGTTTGTAAAAACCTACAAGAAAAACAAAAATATAGATTATAAATTGAATATATCTGAATAAAGATATTCACACAGTAAGTGAAATACAAATCTTAATAAAATTAAGCATTTCTTTTCCCCAAATAACTAGAGGACATGGCACTCAGGCATATTGATGCTAAAACAACAAAAGAGAAAGATACAGTGTGCTACAGTGGAGAGACTTCTTAAACTTGTAATTTCTGATCTGATCTGGGTGAAAATCCATTCTCCAACTTATAGTCTGTCTTGACCTTGGCCAAATAACTTAACAGCATGGAGCTTCAGTTTCTTTATGTGGAAAATGAGGGCTATTGAACAGATACTTTCTAATTAGCTATGGATGTAAAAGAAAAGAAAAAAGTAGTATGTAAGAAATAAAATTTACTTCATTAGTTTATGGTAAATTTGATGTGTAGTAAACTCATTTGGACATCACAAAATGGTAGTTGGTTAAAATAGGAATTCTCTAACATCATGATCAAAATGTTATATTTAAAGAACTATTCATATTTTCTAAATTTAACACACACACACACACACACACACACACACACACACACACACACACACACACCCTACAATTTTTTTTAAATGTTGCAAATATTTTCTACCAGGCTTTTGGAATGCTATTTAATTGTTAGGACCCAACTACTGAAGTCCAGAATCGTGATCAGTACTTCTCAATCATGTAGAAGGTGCCAAGAAGATAAATTTCATTCTAAATGAGTCTACAGCATACCAGTGCCAATAAGATTGTAAAAGGAGTATGTTGATTCCAGGTTAACAAATATACTGTATATGGCATATAAGGAATCTTGCTCCCTTGAGATTTTAGATCTTATTACCCATCTATATTTGCCCATGCCATGAGACATTTTGCTGTTTGGTTGTATTATTACTTCAGTTTCATGCTACACTGACTCATGTAATATGTTTGCTGGTTGAAGTATACCAACAAATTGTCTGAAACTTACTTTTTGTAAATAGAACCTATAAGAGAGGAATAGTAATAATGCACATTTATATAGAATGCTAATGTCTCCAAAGAATATTCCTCACAACTTTGTAAGTTAGAGTAGAAGTATTACTCTCCTTATTTTATAGATGAAGAAATTCCTCTCTGAGAAAACTCAGAGACTTGATAGTGTCTTATAGCTAAGAAACGCCAGAACCAAGACAGAAACTCAGATGTCCCAATTCCAAGTCCTTTGCATTCTCTTAATAAACTCTCTGGGTCAATAAGCTTCAAATGTGTATAAACTTGACTTTCTGGGTTGGAGAAAAAGGGAAAAGAGTAGTCAAGATATTTATGGTTCTCTAATAATGTCACTGAGAAAGATGTTTTCATAATCACACCCCAACACATTTGATTTATCCACAATTGACAGGAATGGACATGTCATTCATAAGAATGTCTGGGGAAGTTGATCATTATTAATAGGGGGCTACCTTCAAATTACCTAGAGGTCAACAATCATTGTTTCGTTCCTAGGAGGCACTCAGTAAATATTTGACCTGCATTATTACAGTAAAATCCAAAAAAATAACTTCTTAGTATCTTTACTGACAATTGATATGTAAAAATATAATATTTCTGTAGAATAATGTAAGATGGAGGGTTTTTTTTTCCTTCAGAATTAAACTTTTTTGGTAGGGTCCCCCCCAAAATCAATAATAAAGACTAGACTAGATGAGAAGAAACTGTTTTTATATATGTAATTGATATTTTTTTCATTCTTGATTACATTTCTTTGTTGTCACATTTAAAAGGATTCACTCATTTTCATTATTTGTATTCTGTAAGGAAATACATGCATTGTGATGGTGATAAACTAGTTTAAATCAATTCACCAAACATTTATAACAAGCAAGGCACTGTACCTGAAAATACAAGGAAAACAAACAAAATAGTATTGACTGTCAAGAAGTATACATTCTCTAAGTTTGACCACACACATTGCAACCTGTTTTCTACTAACAAAGCAAAGAGTTTATTTTTTATCAATTTCCTGTACACTTAAGGCAAAGATAATTTTCTAGAAGTCTGCCTGAGGGGCCTCAATTCTCTACAAACTAGTAATAGAAGGAATTAGAACATGTATATGACTATATACAGGCATACATATAAATACATATGTACATATATAAAATACAGAATAGGCATGTATATATTTGAGTACAGAAACATATTTTTCCTATTTTTTCCTTTCCTTCATTAAATATTTATTACATTTCTTTGATCTGTCATTTCTAACACTAAACATAAATTTTATATGATTAATTTACATAATTTATAGTAGTAAAGATATAATAGGTAATTGATGAACCAACATTAAGATCAAAAACAAAAATTAAATTAGTTATTTAAATTTGCCCATATACTAAGAGTACAGCAAGTTGGATTAATGGGGGTCTGAACAGGAAAATACATTTCTATTTTTAATATATCTGACCCACAAAATTCCAACAGTTTTTAATATCTGGGATGTGAGTTAAATATTTTCATAATACTTTCTTGCTTTTAGATAAAATGAAATAAGAAAACAGGGCATTTTTAGTTTAGGAGAAGTATTAATTACATAGGTCTAGTAGAATAACTGCATATTAAACTATAACAAACTATAACAAATTCCTATCTCCCTATCTTTAATTTTGTCTTTGCTGGATTTAGAATCAAGAAATATGGATTCAAATGCTTCTAATACTTACTAGCTTGGGATCATGGGCAAATTACTTCATTTTTTTTTCCTGGAAAATGAGGATAAAAAAATAGTCTTGGGGCCTATATCATAGTTATGAAGAACAAATGAGAAATGATATGAAAATGGAATTTGAAAACTCAAAGTGAAATAGCTATATCTATATTTATAGATTAACTATATGAATATAGTGAAATCTTACTTTAATATATATGGAAAATTTAAATGGAGATATATGTCTCACTTGAAGTTTATACAGTGAAATATATATGTATATACATGTGTGAGTATGTATATATGTGCATATATACTTTAAGTTTTCCAAACCTCTTTACATATTTTATCTCATTTAATCCTCAAAATAATTCTGAGATAGGGCGACTAGGTGGCATAGTGGATAAAGCACTGGCCCTGGAGTCAGGAGTACCTGGGTTCAAATCCGGTCTCAGACACTTAATAATTACCTAGCCGTGTGGCCTTGGGCAAGCCACTTAAACCCATTTGCCTTGCAAAAAAACCTAAAAAGACCTAAAAGCAAAAAACAAAAATAATTCCGAGATAGATGCTTATAATTATTTTATACATTTTTTAAAAATAAAACTGAGATGATTATACTTTAAGAAAAAAGAGAGACAAAGTGAATGTGTGTGTGTGTGTGTGTGTGTGTGTGTGTGTGTGAGAGAGAGAGAGAGAGAGAGAGAGAGAGAGAGAGAGAGAGAGAGTGTGTCTGTCTTTAATCTCTGGTGTTCCTCTTAGCTCTAAAACTGGATCCCAAGAATGAGGGCATCCTAAATTATCTACCGAATCATATATTATCCCAATCTTTGACCATACCTTTCACTAGCTAGTCAGTCATATGAAACTGATTGACTTCCATTTGATGACTGCTAACAGTTATTCAAAAATAACTGAAATGCATTCCAAATGGAACACAAATTAGAAAGGGCCACAATCTTCATGACACACACAGTAATCCTGATTATCTTTTGAACTTTATAAATTCTTTAGTGAGATTAGACACATTGGGAAAAGAAAAAAAAGGCTACTCAGTCAGTCAAACAACAGCCATATATAAGCACCTGCAATATATCTAGTAGTGAACTAAGCTGGAAATGGGAAGAAAGACAAAAACAATTGTTGCCCTCAAGGAGCTCACAGTCTAATGGGGAAACGATATGTGGAGTAAGCATATAGTACATATCTATATATATATATCTATGTATATTTATGTGTGAATAGATATAGATTGATCGGTAGATAGATAGATCAACAGATAGGCAGCTAGATAGATGGGAAGATAGTAAATGAATGGTAATCTTGGAGAGCATAGTGAGGGAAAGGTTTGTAGTGGGTAAGATTTGAACTGAGCCTTAAAAAGAAAGTTTGAAGAAAAGTTATTAGACAGTTATAAGGACAATAGAACAAGTTCAGGCATACATACTTTATTCAATACATGTGTTTATGGAAAGCAGTAGTAAGTAAAATTTAAATATAATCATTTCCACTTGATTTACATTATCATTTCAGAGGTGACTTATCTTCATGTTTAATTAGTTTCTGATAAGTAATGGTTCCTACTGGTTTAACTTTAAATTAAACTTTCTGTCAAATATTTAGTGAACAGCACTGATCTATAAAACTTTTGTGTACTTGAAATGCATAATAATGAATTATTTGTTTAAAGCAAAGAATCCTTTTACAATGTGAACTAGAAGTTGTATTAAAACAAATCCAAATCTAAGAAAAATCTAATTTTATAAAATCTTACACTTAGATTCACTTTAATGCAGGACATATATATACAGATATCTATGTCATTTTGGCAATAGCCTTTCCCTATTTAATGTTTATAATCAAAAGAGGTGATATTTTATTGTCGTGATAAAAATTTAAGTAGATAAAGTCTATAGCCAAAATGTTTCCTCCTAAGTATCTTCATATGTGTAACAAAACAGGTACTTATAGCATAGCACCTATAGTAAGAACTAATTTTTTTTGTCATAATGATTTTAGACTAGAATAGAGATATCTTTAGTCCAAAATACTAAGCATTGTGAATGACTGCCACTGAAAAACCAATGATATGAAAACAGAAAGAAAAATAGGACTATGGGAAGCAGATAGAAAGAGTAGGAGAGTTTAAATGATGGTGAACAATAGTTACATAGAATTATCACAAATGCCATAGGTTTGTTTGTTCTAGAATAGTATATGGGAGAACACAAGGATGAGTCTTGATCATTTGTGCTCATTAAACATAAATTGGGCTTAGATAAAAAAAAAATTGCCAGTGGGAAACATGCTCACATATACACATTCACTCTGTCTCTCTTTTTCTTAAAGTATAATCATTTCAATTTTCTTTATTTTAAAAAGACATATAAAATAGTTATAGCACCTATCTTACAGGGTTATTATGAAAATTAAATGAGATAAAATATGTAAAGGGATTTGGAGAACTTAAAGTATATATATGTGTGTGTGTACATATATACACATTCACACATAGGTATACACATAAATATTTCAATATATATATATATATATATATATATATATATGTATATCTGGATTATATTATTAAAAACCAAAAATCAAATCCAAATGGAGAAAGGCAAGTCATTTTTACCTTACTGGTCCTCAGTTAAACTTTAATGATCTGTATAACTTAACTCTATATCTAAAATTTTTTGACTTTGTGTCACATAGATATATCCCTCCTGGGGGTTAAGTATTAGTGTTTAAGTAAGCCATTATAGAGATGTGGCTTGCGGATATTTTCCTTCCACAGATTGAGGAGTACTTGGGCTAATCCCTGCTGAAATAAAGAGATCTAAAGTTTCTGTCTATTTGTTCTTGACTAGATGGATATGGCTACATCCCCAAACTTTAAGACAAGGCAAAAAAAGAAAGAAAAGGAAAAGATCATGTAAGACTGTTGAAGACATCTTTGGAAAAAGTTGAAGAAGCCAAAGCCCATATGTGAGCCGGTTATTTATAAAACAATAGTACTTGTTTCTGTCCAAATTGAATCTGATCTCTGATATAATAATACAGTAAATGCCTCTATCCCCTTTCAAAAGAATTCTTAACAGTGAACAAATATCCATTACAGCTTTCACCATTCATCAAAGTCTTATTTGCCATTTTTAGGAAGTTTAGTATTCAAAACAGCAGCATCCCTCCCTTGATCTCAAACCCACTGAGAATTTAAAAATGAGTCAAGAATTTCAGCTACTATTATGTACCCCAGTCCTCTAGCATATAAATACAGTTTCATCCACAATGTTAATATCATATCTGTTGAATGGAATTCATGTTTCAGTATAATGTGAATGAATTCACACTAAGAGAACCATAGCTTCCTGCTTCCCAATATATTGCTTTTAAATGTTCAATTGTCTCTCTACATTCAGGTAAATATAGGCTTTAAATTTAAATATCCTTGACTTTGTTAAGGGATATTGAAATGATGGCATTTTGAAGGAGAAATGCACTATGTTTCTAACATTCAACAAGATTCAAATCAAAGTAGCCCAAGGTAAGAAAAAAAAAGAAACGTATTGTAGGGAGACCTAGAAAGCAGAGGTTCATTAGGGCCAGACATATGTATATCTATCTACCACAATGTCATTATCTGAACATGCAGTCATCAGACTGCACATTCAAATCAAATTTTCAAGGCTCAAAGGATGTGCACCAAAGAACATCCTGTACTGTTGGAACATGAATTTGAATTCTGTGATGAAGGCACAAAGGTAGAAAAGAGACCAGACATTTTCAAATCCTATCAGCTTAACTTTGTCATATAGTTCTATTTAAAAAAAAACTGCCTTCAATCAAATGTGTGCTTCTGCTATCAAAATTAGACTCAAGGAAATTGTGACACACAAATTTACAAATAAAGTAGGCAGATATTGCTCTTCATTTCTTAAAATAATGGGAAAAATACTGCAGCAAAATAGTAAAAAATGGCATGTGCTAGCTGTTTGTTTAGTTTTATATTTCCTTGTGGAAAATACAAAAGAAAATTATATAAAAGACATCCCTCAACTGAGTGACATTTCAGCTTTTAATGTTAGTAGAAATATGTAGTTTTCATGAGAGCACTATTATGTTAATATGTACATATGTATCCAATATTTCATTTTTAAAAAGTGAATTTATACATTTCCAATTTTAATGAAGTTTTCAATTCAAATTTTGGTTGAACCAAAAGGAAAAAAATCCTAATCAGCAGATGTGACATATTTGTAAGTAGTTAAACTATTACTTGAACTATATTATTCTTTTCTTGAATTAAGATGTGGCAAAAAAGTTTTTAACTAACTGATCTAAAATATTCAGCCAGAATAGAGTTGTGGATTTAGTTCTATGTCACTAAGAAAGAATCAGCTGTTCAACTTTAGAATTATTCTTTGATAGCTAACAAATAATCCCTTTCTGTTGCTTCTTCATTTAACACAATTATTTCAAGATATCAGTACCATGAAACTAAACCAAAAATAGCTGAGATTGAGGACCTGGTTTCATTGTTAAGACAATGAAACTAATAGAATATTTTGTAGGAGGCATATTAGCCTTTGGGAAGTTCCTGTTAATGAGATAGAAAAAAAATACTAATTACTTTTTCCTTAAATTATCCACATTTATCAAAGGTTTTTATGCTGTGGATTCACAACTGTAATTGAGAACAAAGGTATAATTGATGGGGTTACAAATTTATAATCAAGTTTGCTATTCATCATAATCAAATATTTAGATGAGACTTAAGAATATAAACTATAAACAACTTTAATTGTGATGGGGTGGAAAGGGACAGAGAATGGTAGGACAACATCAATATTTTTATTTATTTTAGGCAGTGACTTACCCAAGGTCACACAACTAGACAATTATTAAGTGTCTGAGAGCAGATTTGAACTCAGGTCCTCCTGACTCCAGGGCCACCTAGCTGCCCCCAATAACATCAATATTAACATATACAATTTGAATTCTCAAACATGTCAATATTTTTTAAAATGCTGAAGGTGGATAATCGCAAGCTGTAACTTTGTGAAGTAGGGAATAATCAAGTTTTTCATCCTTCTGCACATTTCTCCCCCCCACACACACACACACTTTTTTTGGCATTAGGAGGTCCCTGCAAATTCAAGCCTTCGCTTATGCCTACTACAATAAAGTAGTACAGAACTATCTACTCTGTAGTATAATGAAAAGAGCATTGAATGAGAATCATCATGTCATCAACTCTTCAGTAGCCCCAATTCTGCTATTATGTATGAGTAAGTATGCTTTATGAACCTCTAAATTTTTAAATTAAGGGATTTACATTCCTTCCAAGTCTGAAATTCTAGCATTTCCTACCTTTCTGTATATCATATTTGTTTCACATTTTAAAAATACCTATTTGACTTGTTTTGAAATGGGACCACTTGCTTCCCCAGACTTAAAGAATTTAGGTATTTTTCAATACCAGTAAAAAGTTACCTATGGCATATAATTAATGGCCTGGTTGTATTGCATGAAACAGTCCTGATTGATTGAGCTATGTTGCTCAATGGAAGTCAGAGAAAGATTGCATATTGCACACTTTGGTCATCTTAATCTTTCTGAAGTGCTTGTTTCCATTATAGTAGATCTTACCAGGATTTCAGAAATCTATCATTAGATCAAAAAGAAATAATAACCATAATGTCTATGAAAGACTAGGAATAATAAAATTTGTTAACTCATGTTAGAGAGAAAGAAATAATACTTACCAGGAAGATCCTAAACACATTAGCTTATGTACAAATATTACTGGAAAGCAATTATCAAATTAGCAATGTAACAAGAACCCAAGCCTCCCCCCCCCCCCATCTTCCACCTCTCTCTTTCTTTCCCATAAACAGAGCCAATGATCTGAGGAGGAATAAACATCTATTTCAGAAGGTTTCACAAACAATTAAAAGTAGCAGCTCTGCACAAACTCTTATTTAATATTTTAAGGATTACATTTTCATAGAGTTGTGACCCTAATCAGTCAATTTAACACCCCCAAACAGGAAAGCATGAAACTAGGTGATTATTAAATAAAACATTTCTAACAGCTCATGTAATATGGTGTAAAGAGAATTTTAGTATTTCAAATGCTCAGTTTTCATATTTGCATCAAATAATCTTTGCAAATATAAAGGAAAATAGTAAAAATATTTATAGTATAGTATAGAAAAAATACTTGATAATATTTTTTAAAAATAATTAGCTATTCTAAATCCCTATTTTTTATTTCTATTATTCCTAGTATCAATATACCTTTTTCTTATAGCTTTTAAAAAAGTGCTGCATTTTGATAATTCCATTTAAGTTTTGATATCATCTCTCTTCATGTATCTATGATTCCTATTAGACCTTCCTTTATTGGTTGTTTTGCAAAATACTCTTGTTACATCTAATACACACAATCTTTTCTTACAAATTTTCTCCCAAATTCTCCCAAAATTTCTCCCAAATTATATTTACCTTGAGAGAAGGAATCAGATCTTTTCCTTCCATATCACTTCATTGTTATAAGAATGAAAAGCTGAACACAATGGGTAGTCAATCAGAAATACTGCTGATTCACCAATTTTTATTATTTTTGGACGGCAAATATTGTTGGAATAAATGTCAAAAAACAAACTAGGAAAGAAATGTATCAAAAAAAGGGAAGAGGTAAAGAAGAAAGTTTTTAGTTTTTTTCAAGGCAATGGTGTTAAGTGACTTGCCCAAGGCCACACAGCTAGGTAATTATTAAATGTCTGAGACCAAATTTGAACTCAGGTCCTCCTGATTCCAGGGCCCATGCTCTATCCACTGTACCACCTAGCTGCCCCCTTAAAGAAGAGAGATCTGAAGAGATCATAAGAAGACGTATATTGTCATGCTTAGCCCACTCAGGAATTATTCCAGCTTATTTTTTAAAGCCATTCCTATTTGGAGGACTCCTTTTCCACTGGATGTTGAATCTGGAGAAAGAAGTCAAGACTGAAGCATTTATTAAGCATCTACTCTGTGTGTCAGAAGACATTTTATTTCAATTTTATTTTATTTGATCTTTAATTACAATTCTCTCCTTTCCTTCACACCCCACCCATTGATAAGGGAAAAATAAAAAAACTCATTACAAATATGTAAGGCATATAAAACAAATTTTGGCATTAGTTATATTCCAATGGGGGAAAAGAAAAAAAAATAAATAGTAGAATATATGCTTCAATGTACACTTTGAGACCATCAGTTCTTTCTGAAGATAGATAACATGTTTCATCATGATATTTTTGTAATTTTGACTGGTCATTGTGTTAATCAGAGCTACTAAATGTTTCAAAGTTGATTATAATGCTATTGTCACCATGAAGATTATTCCCCTGATACTACTCACTTCATTTTGTATCAGTTCATACAAGTATTCTCTGGTTTTTCTCAAACTGTCTCTTTCAACATTTCTTCTAGCATAATAGTATTCCATCATATTCAAACATAATAAGTTAATGAGACATTCCCCAATTGATGGGCATCCCGAAAGATATATTTTTGTCACTGGATCTATAACTAGGTTCTAAGTCTTCAGCCTTATCATAATCATAAGTTGCTTCAACTCAAGAATAACTTTGAAAGCAAAGGAGATGCAGAGGACCATGTGATTCATTTCTACTACTCTTGTTGCTGAAGTGCCTTATGATCTCTTCAAATCTCTTTTCTTTACTTCTTCCCTTTTTTTTGATACATTTCTTTCCTAGTTTTCTTGGGGTTTTGTTTGACATTTGTCCCAACAATATTTACATGATTATTTTAAGGAAACTAGATTGGATTAACCAAAAGTAATTAGAATACAATAGGAATATGATGAGTTTATAGATATCTAGAGCAATTTTCCTTGTAGCTTTTTTGTGTCCTAGGTGAACTGAGAGATAAACAGCTTCTATTAGCAATTACTCATTTATGAATTCTCATTGTTTATGATCTTGAGATAATATTTTATAATGGCTAAATCATATTAACTTTAATTTTCCCCACTTCACATTATCTTCTGTATGAACTATCATTAATACAAGTATTATTCTTAGATAGGCTTAAATAGACAACACAACTATGTTATTTTTCTTGTAATGTTAAGCATCTTAAATGACATACAATTAAACTAAAGAATATTTCTTCTTTTTTTTTAAAGGTTTTTGCAAGGCAATGGGGTTAAGTGGCTTACCCAAAGCCACACAGCTAAGTGTCTGAGGCTGGATTTGAACTGAAGTATGTACTCCTGTCTCCAGGGCCAGTGCTCTATCCACTGCGCCACCTAGCCTCCCCTAAAGAACATTTCAGTACATTCTACACCTTGAAAATACACCTTGAAATTATTTTAACCATGAATCCAGTGTCATATGAATTGCTGTTAAACTGATCGGTATATTTCTTAATGTTGATAATCAAACATATAAACTAGTGCTACAGTATATTTCTTTAGGGAAAAAAAAGCTTCAATACTGTATCTTTTATCTAAAGAATTCAAAATTCTCTTTTGTCCATACAGCATCACTGCAGAATGGCTATGGGTTTTTCTACCATTTCAAAAAACATAGGTTAAGGGACTTGTTCAAAGTCACACACTATTTACAGACAAAGGTTAAATTAGAAAACAAACCTTTTCAATTACAACTCTTTACTTAATATTTCCTCCCTTAAAAAATCAATAAATATCAATAACATGCAAAATGGTCCATGGTGTTTATACTAAAATTTAAAAAAATTTAAAGGTTTCACTTTGAAACTTTTTGACAAAAAGAATTTGTCACCTGTTCATCATGCTCAATAATCTTCCCATATCCAACTACATAAATACCACTAAATTTTTCTCCATTACTCATCATCATTTATGCAAGGGTCCTTTTTCATGTCATAAGTAAAACATTTACCAATCCTCTTTTAACAAACATTCTGTGGGGGGGGTCCCTAGTATATTTTCCTTATAATATCAAATCAAAATAGAACATAGATTTCATTTTTCTTTTATCTTTAGAACTTTAGGATCAGATAAACTTCAAGTCATCAGAATGAATTTTTGAACTTCCAGATGGAAAAATATTTTTATCTACTGTTGACTTAGTTCATAGTAGATAGTTCATAAACATTGTTTTGTCCTACCCTTCTCAGAAAAGAGCAGTGACTAGGTAGCTGTATCTACTGAAGAAAGGCTTGCAGTATGAATGTTAAGACTATGGTCAAAGACAGTGAGAAGAAATTTGCTAAGAAATTCATGTAAGACAGTATAATGATGTAGGAGTGATATAAGAAATTCTTCTGATTTATTAAAATACTAATTTAAAAGATTAACCAATTCAACTTTTATTATAGCACAAACTGTCATTTTGTTTCTTCCATATTTGACTGAGATACATTTAATGAAAACACAGATTTCCTCTAGCTTTAAGATACAGTAAAGAAAATACCCTTGACTAGTAAAAATATTACTGCATCTGGCATAGCAAGGTCCTAAAGTAACCCATAAAGTAAATTGTAATTTACAAATTATGATAGATTCTTACATTCTTTCAGAATCTATTAAAATTCTTGCACATTATCAAGAGTCAGATCAGTACATCCGTGACTAAATCCTTTGACTTTTTAAAAGACACTGTTGCATATAATTGCACATTATTGTCTGATATATAATTGAGTCATTGTATTTAAATATAAGGCCAATGGAATCTGAACTTGCCAAGCATGGCAAAGGCAGAGTTGCATTTCAAAAAAACAAACTTTTAAGCAACATGGTAACATGAGTGTGATTCCTCATTTCTCTATTACTTCTCTCATCTTTTTGCTTTTGGTTAGTAATTGGGTTAATTCAAAAAGATATTTGTAGAGTTCCAAGTATGGCTAATACTAAATACAACAATGTACCATTAAAATTGAACTTTACAAAAAATTATCCAATATGGTCATTCTCTTCAATTCTTTAAGATTATCACAATACCTCAATGCTTTTATGAAAAATTCATCAATATAAAATTCTCATTACTTTGTTTTGATTGATTTTATTCAATTCTATAATATACATTTTAGTGGATCATAAGATACAAAGTTGCATTTTTCTGAAAAAACATTCTAGTCTACATTTGTCTATACTATTAATTTGCAAGTCTTCTTAATGCATTAAGCTTATTACTCCCAATGCCTAGGGAAATGTTTAATTTCATATTTTATACAATATTCATTTGACTAATGGTAATTTATAACCAAGGAATACTATAAAATATTACTGCAAAGCTTTTATCTCAGATATGCAAATTGACTTTAGAAAAATTGCTTTACCATATTATCCTTTATTAATGTGATTCTATATTTATCACAACCAACAGTCATTTACTATTGTTCTATTTCTGAACTTAGGTTCAGTAATAACTCACTTTGTATACTTAACACTTCATTTGAAAGTGATATATATTCTTGCAGTGCATATAAATGCTGATTCATAATAATTTTTTTCAAAATGATATATTTCAGTTTTAAGTACATCACAATTATAAAACATAATTCTTTTAATGAGAATAAAAGACTATATTTATATTGAATTCTGTTACCAGATAGTATAGTTTTTTGGTTTTCCTCATTTCATTTCCAGTACAAGGAATTGAAACTAAGTGTGAACCATGTGTTAAGGAACAGTAAAGAAATTAACATCAATGGTCCCAGCTAAAAATATTATACATGCATGCATATATACACACATTATATATGTATAATGTGTGTATATATATATATATATATGCATGTATGCATGTTTGTATGGATGTATGTATTAGTGAAACTTGTTATCAGGTTCTAGGTTGACACTTAGGTTTCCTGTTCTTTTTAGCCCCTTTCAGTTTCTAGAAAATCACATCCATCTCTTAAAGCACAAGTTTACGTTAAACATAACTTATTAACAACTTGTTTTTGATATAGTTTCAAAACAAGTTTCAAAACAACTCTGATTTTCAAACATGTCATTGTACTTTAAACAGGAGAGATGTTTTCAATCCTACATTTCAGGAAAGTGAAAAAAAAACACAGATGTGATTGTTATTGTTCATAGACTTCAGATCCCTTAATTAAATATGTTAACTTTTAGATCAGATACCATTTTGTTTTTAACTAAGCTACAAGCCAAAATAAGATATATTTTTTTTTTACAATATTATTTTCTTTTACACCTTCTGGTCAGATGTTTGGAGCTAAATTTGCTTATGTCATCCAGACTTCAATTACCTAAATTGTCTCTAGTCCTTGTATATGTTTTTCCTTTTATTGAGAGGGCTCCCTCCCTTAAGTACAATTAGGTTGTTATTATAATAGGAAATTTGTATTTAAACTCCTAAATTTTAATTCTATATTATAAATAGGTCAAGTGGGCATGTGTGCCACTCTGCTAAAACAAAGAGATACAGAGTAATGGCATTTCAGGCTTCTTAGCAGAAACAGCAAGATATGTTTTGAAAATGTCATTTACTGTAAGACAAATCAATATTAAATGCTTTATGCAGGAAGCACACTTTCAGAAAATGGCCCTTAAAGCTTTCTGTGGATCCAACCCTAATTACCAGAGCATGCTCTTACAGTTTGCCTCCCTCTTCAATTATTTACAGAGCAAAAAAGCCAAGTGGCATCGCATTAGCTATATTAAATGTTATGTACTTGGTTTCCAACTTACTAATGGTACATAAAAATCACTAAGGTAAATGTTCCTGTAGAAAAGTATTTCTCCCTCCTTTCTTCACCTGAGTGTATTTATTTATTATTCATACAATTAAGTGTGGAATAGTACAAAAGACTATCCTTCAGGCACCTCATGCTGCATAATTTAAACAGGTGAATTAAACATATATGATATCTAAAAGGCACTGCATTGATTACTTCACAATATTTCTTTAAACAACTCATATTACAACATCTCTATCACTCTTATTAGCATCTCATATCCCTAAAAATATATTAGTGTAAATCTGAGGGACAATTAATGTTGAATACTAAAACTGCTGCCATCTTGATGCTTCCTGGCTACTGGGGTTAAAAAAAAAGACTTTTTTTTTGTTGTTGTTGTTGTGGTGGTGGTGGTATGGACTAGGAGGATTGCTAATTCTCTATTTCTTTAGTTTTTACAGGTATAGTTTGGCATGGTCAGATATTTTATGTGCTATGGTTTCTTGTTTCCATGGACCACACCTACAATGAAAGGAAGCTTATCAAACTGACTGGGGAGGTATTTAATGGGCCAAAAGTATGCTCTTTCACTGGCCAAAGTCTAAGTCTAACCTCCAAATTAAAGTTCACATATTGCACATTCTTGATTCATATTTGTTCTATTATGAATTGTGAAGAGAGATGCTCAAGACCCCTAGTACACCCTCTTTGCATTTGCCCTTTTGCACAATGATGCTGCTAAAGATCTAAAGGACAAATTATTTTTGGACCAAATACAGTTATTTGAATACAACTTCTCACAAAAATTAAAACCAATATATACCAAAGAACAAAATTCACCACGGTCCCTAGAAAATGAAATATTTATAGCTAAAGAATGGCTGCAGGTATCTATTGTAAAAAAACACTTCAAATAAACATGAAAAATTGTTTAACCTTCCTCAAAGACGACTGGTAAAATGTTTTTAACGTCATAAAATTATAAATGAGAATATTATTTCCTTGGATAGAAATGTTTCTATCGACCCCCCCCTTCCTTTGCAAAAGTTACAAGGCACATGCGAAGGGGGCATCAATGAATGTTGAATGAACTTTGGCCACTTTCACTACCCAAAAGTCGAACATAAAAGTAGCAATCAGTAACCAGGTGATGTGCCATAACCACACAAAGATCAGAGGTGAGGGGGAGGGAGCGAAGGTAAGAGGGGAGACAGAAGAGAAAAAAGGGACAATTCTAAACAGACCTGCCAAGAAATGATTGGGGAAGGGGGGGGCAGTTCAGGGATGGGGGGGTGAGGGGTGGCACATGACTCAGGAAGAGGAGAAAAGCTAGTTCTCCATAAGTGAAAGCCAAGAAGAGAGGGGGTGGTGGAGAAATCGAAAGGAGGGTAAGGTCCTGGGCAGGAAAGGCCCACCTAGCTCAAAAGCGAGGAGGCTCCCAGCCCTTCACACAACCCCTCCCCTGCTCAGAGGAAGGAAGGGGCTGCTGGCTCTTTCCTGTCTGGTCTCTCCCTCTCCCGATGGCTTTCAGAAACCCGATCTTTGCACTCTGGTCTCTGAGCAGCCCTAGCGCTCAACCCCAGGCTGGGCTATAGTTAGCACATCCAGTCAAGTACAACAGCAGAACCGTGGAGCGCGCAGTGCGTTCCGCGCCGCCCCCCAACTCCCGCCACCCCACCCTAAGCCACCAGACCCCCAGGAAGCGCCCCGCTCCCCTGGGAGCCGAGATGCCGTGGGCAGCCGCCCGGACTCCCCACCCCTTCCCCATGTACCTTCGCCTGGAGATACTGGGGGTAGTAGTAGGTGGTGTACTGAGGGTACATCTGTTGTTTCCACACTTTGCCCATGAAGCTGGAAATGTATCCTGCGGTGCAGGGACGCGGACACTTCGGGGTCTCCAAGTCTGGGTCTCTCCGGTCTCTCTCCCCTCCTGGCGCGGCTGCGGCGGCTGCTGCTGCTCCTCTGCTCCACCTCTTTCCAATCCCAGACCGAACCTCCTCTTCGTGCTCCTTCCCCACCCAAGCAAAGGGAGAAGAGACTGCGGAGCCCAGAGGGCACCCGGGACCCAACTCTCCCAAGGAGTTTCCTCCCTAGTCTCGGCGGGCTGCTCCGAGGCCACTTAGCACTCCAGGCGGGCTGCGCCGGAGCAGAACTGGAAAAGCGATCGATAAAAGTGTAAAGTGCTGCTGCCGCCGGGGGTGCTGCTGCCGGGGGTGCTGCTGCCGCCGGGGGTGCTGCTGCCGCCGGGGGTGCTGCTGCCGGGGGTGCTGCTGCCGGGGCTGCTGCTGGGGCTGCGGCGGCGGCAGCTGCGCTTGGTGCCAGGCAGCATCTGGGGAGGGGGGAGTGGGGGAGCTGGACTGGAGAGTGCAGACGCGTGGGGGAAGGGGAAGGGGCGGGACTAGTCACTGTCCAAGCCCAGAATGGGTTTGAGGTGAGGGCTGGAGTTTTTGTTTTGTTTTGTTTTATTTTAATCAGTCCTTACCTACGAGGCCGGGAGGAGGGGTCAGGGGAAGGAGAATGAACCTTGGAGCTCTGGGCAATGAAGGGTTTCTTTGTGTCAGAAAGGAGAATCCCTCCCCTCATTTTTTGGACCTAGATCACGAATTGGAGAGTAAGCGCCCTGAATGCATTCATTAGTTTTATTTCGTCCTTTAAGAGAAACAGATTTTTCTTATACTTTTTTTCCTCCTCCCGTGATTTAAAAAAAAAATTTTAACAAGCAGAGAAAATGTTTAATGCTTAAGACTAAGACCTGGATGCCAATATCCCTGGGTTCCTTTTATTCTAGGCCTTGCCACTGATTTGCTAGAACCGAGGATCACAGGATGACCTTGGGAGGGTTGGTGTCCTTCAGTTTTTTCCAGCTGCAAGTGAGATGCAATGATTTCTTCTTCACAAGGAGGCAAAGCTTACACGGACTCTGTCTCTCTGTCTCTGCCTCTGTCTATCGTCTGTCTCTCTAACACATATACACACACGCACACTGACATATTCAGCACCTTCTTGATCTTCCTTCAGAAAGATGACTTACAGAAAAAAGTGTTATTAGAGGACACGATATAGACACCAATTTTTTTTTTCTCCACATCTTTCTAAGGCTGGCAGACAGTCTGTCAACTCCCACTCATGAGAAAGGAAACTCCCTTAATCTAGAATATTTTAAGACAATTTTGAACGACATTCTCTGACATGATTTTGCAATGTTTTCTGGTGCCACATAAAAACAGTTTCTCTGTCTCTACTTCTCCATGCCATCCCAGTCCCAACTGTCACCGCTCCAGACAGCCCTGAACCTGCAGTGGCTCAGTTAGGTATGTAACTAGATGTAATTTAATGGAAATAATTGGGCCCTAAAACTGTATGCTGAAAGAAAACTTTTCTAATCTTTCTCTAAATAAAAAGCATACCAATATATACAAATAGGAATACTTTAGGGACAAAGCACAAAAGGAGGGTGTATCTGTACAGTAATAAAATACAAAGAAAAAGTCACTTGATGTTAAAAGAGAGCACTGCTCTCTTTGGTCAACCACAACTAAATCTAAGTTAAATCAAATTTGATGGGCAATGGCAAAATTTATGTGTTTGTATAGAAGTCGTAATTGAGATGTTTAGTAAGTTATTTTGAATTAATGAAATTGTAAACTGTTAACCATGTAAGTTGTATCCCTTCTAAATAACAAGGAAAAATATGACTTTACAATTGAACTTGTGATAAGATAGCTTGTGAATATGTATATATGAGGGAATCCTAAATTACATTCATTGCAACATGACAGAACACATACATACATATATGTGGATTGTTCCAAGTGGATCAGTTCATTACACTGCTATGTCTAAAAGGACTAAGAGAATAGTAGAGATCTGTCTGGAGTGTTTTAAAAACTAAACAGTAAATGTTATTTTATCTCTGTAAAACAGTGGTTTATATACACATATATACACAAACAGATATATATACACACATATATTCATAAACATACATATGTATACTCATATATTTATATTTGAAGTATTTATTCTTGAAGGTATTGTCTTTATTTGACCTGCCACCTTTTTTTTTTTTGCCAATACATTTAGGTTCACAAGTTATTCCTGTGGTGACTATGAATTCTGTTGATTTCCTTTGAAGAAATATGTACATATAAAATGTGCAAACATGGTGATTTAGCTCAGTTGCCTGCACCAAATGACTTATAAAAATATTTTTTAAATATTTTTTAAAATATTTTTTAAAAATCCTTCTTTACATTTCCATAAATAAGCTCACCTCTTTGAGCTTCAATTAATTTATCTGTAAAAAAGAAGATACTGGTAGTATTACAATCTTTAAAGGGTTTTTATGACAAAATTGATTTATAAATCTTAAAATGCTACTATTTGTGCTATTATTACTATAAGTTATTTTGGTTTTTTACCTTAACTTTAAATTAGTTGTTTATTCTTAACAAAAGACACCATTCATTCCATTTACACATAACCATGATGAACCTTGTTAAAAGTTCTTGAAGTCTAACTAGATGGCTGTCACTATTTCCCTTTTAGCTATGTACTTATTTACTTCCAAAGAGAACTTTAACAAATTGGTTAGATATAGTTTCCTCTTGCAGAAACTATTTTGTCTTTTTGTCAATGCGTTTTTTGGTTTATTACCTTATTGATTAGGTCTGTTTTTATTATTTAAACTAGCTTTCCCAGTAAAGAAGTAAAACTCACAGATCCATCAACTGCCCTAGTATTTTGAAGATTTTCTTATGAATAGAGGATACATTTGCAATCCGATAGTTGAACACAATGGTGACTTTAAATAAAAAGAGATCTCATATTTGAACAGCAGTTTTAATCCTTGTTGCATACTTCCATTTCTTCAAAATACAGACTGGCTTCATTTATTGACTTTTCTAAACTTCTGCTTGGCTGCCTTGCAAATGTGTAGCTTTGGTTGCAAGTGATAGTGTGGTGTGGTCTGCTGTGTGTTTGTGTGTGTGTGTGTGTGTGTGTGTGTGTGTGTGTGTGTGTGTGTGTGTGTGCCTTTAAAGCTGGTTCTTTGGTTCAGTACAAACCTATCACAACTCCTGGAAAAAGAATTCAAAGCTTAATGCTTTACTGGTTTGGGGTCAGTAGTATCATTTTGATTCATGGTAAACCTTCAGTTTGATGCGGTGACAAAGGCATTGGTTTTGGAGGTTGGCTTCAAATTCTGCCTCATCTTGTACCTTGAACAATGAAAATTCTTTAACCTTTCTGGTCCTTAGCTTCCTCATCTGTAAATTAAAGAGTCGAACTTGATGGCAATCAAAATTCTTTCAGATACTAAATCTTTGATCTTTGAATAAAATACTCTTCATAAGAAAGAAACTAAGCAAATCAAAAACATTTTAAGAGTTTATTACTATTTACAATTTTGTCTTTTTAAAACAGACACACATAAAATGCAACTAAGAACTGTCTGCATTGTATGATGCTCCTTATTGCTATACAATTAGACCATGAAATAACCAACAAGAAAAACTCCCTTCCTATTTCTCCTCCACCAACTAATACTACATACTGATGTTAGATTAATCTTGTTAAAGCACTCCTTCAAACATTTTACTTCACCATTCAAAAACCCTCTATGGATCCTCATTGCATAAAATATAAGATTTTTCATATCTTTGATTTAGCAAAAGGGATGAATACCTGAAAATTCCTCAAATCAATCAAAATGACTCATGAAATATTAGCAAATTCCTTTATTTGATAATTTAATAATGTATTTTAGTTGCAATACTTGCATTATGGGATGTGACTATAGGCAAACCATGCTATAACAAGCTTATATATATATATATGTATATATATATATATACATATATATATATATATATAGAGAGAGAGAGAGAGAGAGAGAGAGCATATGTATGTGCATCTGTATATAGACATCAGATAGACAGATAGGTGGATGGATGGATGGATGGATGGACAGACAGACAGATGGACAGACAGATAAAGAAGTCTAAGCTACTGGTTACAATCTAGAAAAGATACATATTGTTCCATGGATCAGCCCATTATGTTGTGCATCCTGGAGTTCCAAGAAAATAATGGACATCTATCCAGAAGAGTGCATTTAAAATGAAATAGAACATATTGTCCTATCTCTATATAAAACAATGATGCAGTTTGCACCTGGAATTCTACTTGCAGTTCTGGTTACAGCACACTGAGAAAGTTATAATGGGACTAGAAATGATCCAGAGAAAGGTAAATGAAATGATCCCAAAAGCTTCTGTTTGCTGACCTACTTTAAAAGTTAAAACATTTTTAGCATGGAAAGGTAAATGATTTTTTTTTAAAAAAAAAGACTAGAATGAGAATTTTTAAATGTTAATTGCATTCTCTAAATGGCTAAATAGTAAGGTGATGCAGCACTGCTGAAATTTGAGAGGAGCAAAATAAACCAAAAAAAGTCTAATTTAATTCAATATATAATAAACTCACAGAACACATAATCCCAAAGAGATGATAGTGATAAATATAAATGTCAGAAAAAAAAGAATTTAGACCAATTTATGAATAACATAACAATACTGACTACTTGGAAAAGCTTGCATCTAACTGACCCCTACAAATCATCATGTCTCTTAGAGGCAATTTTTACTTCCCTGATTACATATTTGAAAAAACTCACTTTCACAGACAAAAAAGGAAAATGATAAACTATTTAAGATTCATTGAATATTTTTAGCTTATTTGCCACAAGGAACTCATGAAAATTTTCTCATAAAATATATAGGTTAACATGGAATAGCTGGAATAGCTGGATACCCTTATTCTTTCATAGTATGTTTTATTATTTGAGAAATTGAATCAGAGCTATTATTTTATTCTTATGGTTTTATAAACTTATAAGCAGTATGTGACCTGTTTTGTTAAGATGTGCATGATTTGAAGTTTGAGTGAACTGAAATGCCCTCTCCAAAGATAACAGTGATCTCTTAATGACAAATCTAATGACCTTTTCTCAGTTCTTATCTTCCTTGATCTCTCTATAGCCTTTGACTCTGTTGATCACCCTGTACTCCTTGATATTCTCTTCTCTCAAGATTTTGCAAAACTACTATATCCTAGTTCTCAACCTTGCTGTCATACTGTTCTTTGTCTATATCCTTTGCTGTTCTGTCTCTAGGTCACCCAGACTAACCAGTCCCTCCAAGTCCAGTCCTGTACTCTCTAGGTTATTTTCTCTTTCCTATTTCACTTGACAATCTCATTAGCTGTCATAGACTCAGTTATTATCCAGATGTCAATGAGTATTAAATCTCTTTGTCCATCCTTGATTTTTCTCCTGACCTTCATTTTCAAGTTGCCTGCTGAAAATTTCAAACTAGATGTCCCATAGACAAACACAATGCAGCTAAAACTGAATTTATTGTCTTTTTCTTCTGCTCTCTTCTTAACTTTCCTATTTCTGTAGAGGGCACCATGGTCCTCCAAGTCCCTCAGGCTTACAAACTAGGTATTATTATCTAGTCCTCACTTTCTCCCACCTTGCCCCCATATCCACTGTTGACAAATCCTTTCAATTCTATCATTACAACTTGCCATTTATTCCCTCTTTTCTCCTCTGCCTCTTCTATCACCCTGGGTCAGAATTTCATGACATCAAATTGATTGTCCTAAAGTCACTCCCTCCCACTCCATTCAATAAACTTCAGTGGTTTCCTATTATATTCTGCATCAAATATAAACTCCTGTCTGGCTTTTAAAGACCTTCATGACTTGTTCATCCTTTCCTTTCCAGTCTCATTACACTTGCATTTACTCTGTAGTAACAATAGCTTTGTTCCTATTCCTCGAACAAGAGACTCCATCTTTCAGTTCTTTGTATTTTGATGGGCTGTTCCCCATTCATGGCAATGAGGTGGTATGTTGGAAAGAATGTTTGGGCAGCAGTCAGGAAGACTCACCTTCCTAAATTCAGATAAGGTCTCAGACATTTACTACCTGTGTGATTCTGGGCAAGTCTCTGAATTCAGTTTGCCTCATTTTCCTCATCTATAAGATAAGCTGGAGAAGGAAATGGCAAGCTACTCTAGTATCTTTGCTAAAAACAACAACAAGAAAAAAATCCAAATGGGGTCAATGAAGAGTCAGACTTGACTGAAATGGACTCAACTGCAGCCCTCAATCCTAGAATTCTTTCACTTCTTTGTATCTCCTGGCTTTCTTCAAGTCCCAGATAGTAAGTGTATATGTATATATCTATATTTATATAGATATAAGATATACGTAGTTGATTATATATTCTCTCCTGTAAGAATATGATCTCCTTGAGAGCAAGAATTGTTGGGTTATTTACTTTTTTAACTTTTTACCTTTCTTTGTCTTCCTAGGAAGTGCTCAGTGCCTGACACATATAGGCATGTAAAGAAATTGAAGACTGCATTTTTGAGAAAATTTTCTTTCAGGTTATGAACTTTTAAAATCTTGATAACGTACAAATAAAGACATTTCACGAATGAATTTTGAACTTAGTTTGACTATGGTACATAAAGAAAAGGAGGAAGAATAAAACTGAATGAGAGCTTAGGACTAAGGACATAAAAGAGTTGAGTTCTTTGTCCTTTGTTCTGGAACAAAATCAATGACATCACAGGATGATGTCTTGACTTGTGCATGAATTGGAAATAATTGAGCCAATATGGCAGAAAATCATCAGCTTCCTTCTCTCTTCCAGAGTCCTTTAAGTCCAATGGCAGAACAAAAAGTCAAGGAGACTGATGTTGCCTGAGGATTCAATGGATGACTTTGGTACCTAAAATATCTGATCAAGTTCTGAGCATTCCATATGCTATAGCTTGGAATCAGGAAGGATCATCTGTCTGAATTTGAATCTAGCCTCAGACACTTTCTAGATGGATAAAAACTAGGCAGGTTACTTAAAACTACTTGCTTCAGTTTCCTCACCTGTAAAATGAACTGGAGAAGGAAATGGCAAATCACTCCAGTATCTTTGTCAAGAAAACCCCAAATGGGTTCACCAAGAATCAGACACAACTGAAACATTTGAATGATAATAACAACAGAAGTAAAATTCAAGGAAGCATCATTAGGAAGGAATGGGACAGTAAGGGTCCTATTCAATCTACTTCAAGTCAACAACTCTGCTGAAAGTGTTCTAGTTACTTTATTGGTTAAGATACCTGGGATCTGTAGGAAAAAAACTAGTGACTTTGACCCCCATTAACACTATAATTGACCTGTAATCCAGCTAAATTTAGCTATTTAGTTAGTATAAAAGAAACTCTAAGTCACTATATGACCTTGGACCATTCAGTTAACCTCTTCTGTTCTAGTTTTCTCCTCTGTAAAATGTAGGAATTGAATTAACTAATCGTTATTCTCTCTTTCTAAGACCCTTTGAGTCTATGATTTCTTTACTCCAGGAATGATTACAAATCTTGAAAGAATTGACTTTCATAAACAATATATTTTTTAAATGACTATAGTAGATAATAAACATGATCATCTCTGATAACACGGAGGCAAAACAGAATTAACTAGCTATTCAAGAGAAAGAATTGAGCCAGTTATAGAGGTAGGATCAGATTATCATAATTTCTTATCTGACTCTCCTGATTCAGTTCAGTTGTCTTCAAAAATGGGGTAGCTACATGGTGAGTGGATAGAACACCAGGCCTGAAGTCAGGAAGACATGAGTTCAAATCTGTCTCAGACACTTACAAGCTATGTGATGCTGGGCAAGTCACTTAATAATCACTATTATCTTCAGTTCCTAATCTGTAAAAAGAGAAGGGAGTGTGAAATGAGTTTAGTACCCTTTGTAAAGAAAATTCCAGCATAGAGTTGGACAGGACTCAATAGTAACACATCTTTCAAAGGTTTCTGGTGTTAGTTTTTTTGGAAGGGATGGTGAGATAGGGGATTTTTGAGTGCTTTTTAAGAAAGAAAAAGTCTAAATTAGAGCTAATTTACATTTTCTATCTGAATTTTATGCTGTTTTCAATAAAATCTTTCAACGTACAATTTTTAATAGGCAGTCATTTCATTAAACATGTAAACATAACTTCACTTAAATAGTAATTGGACCTTCCAGTAGCAGATTTTAAGTGAATAAAGTTGAATAATTATAGTGTTATCAGTAGACCTCTTAATTTCTAAATAGTTAATTTTCTTTAATATTAGAGGATACTTTCCCTATGTCATAAGTAAGATACCCTTTAGAAAGGCACAAGAAGTTATAGAAGAATGATGGAAGGTCTCATTTTATTTTCTTTTTAAAGTAAGAGCTAACTTTTTACTTTGTCTTAGGATTTTTCACAAGAAGTATGTAAAAATCAGAGGCAAAATGAAAGTCCTCCACTGAGACTGAACATCTGTTATCCTTCAATTTTACCATATGACTAACCTAACTCCTTTTCAGATCATCTTTATTTCCTCAGAGTTATCCCCAATCCTCTATTTCCCTTCGTATACAAAGATCACTTTAACAATGCTAAAAACCCACTTTTGCCCAAAATGACTCTTCATTGTACTTGGTATCAATTTTGATTCCTTGAAGGTCACAGTTTTTTAAGATATTTCATATAGAGTCTCTCTATGAGAACTTTTTTTTTAATTGGTATTTTGCACTGGGGATCATAAAAATAGTGTATCATTTCCCAAATATTATATTATTCAATTCTAGGTCCAACTCATTGTCCATCTGGAGAACTTCTCCCAAATTTATACACTTACATATTGACACAAAAGATTGATTATTTAATTATGTGTTATATGTGGATGTAGATATTTCTCATACATGTTTCTTTGCCTGAATAAGTTATTAGTTTGTTCCTAATTGCTAGTGACTTCCCATCCTTACCTACATCATATTTGTTTTCATTATATTTGTATTATATATTTATATAGGTCTCTATTATAAAGTAAGTTCTAAAACTGCCAATTTATATCCTTTGATTATCTATCAATTGCAAGAGCTATCAAGAGCAAAATGAATAAAACCAAGAGGATGTTGTATAAAATATCAACAATATTGTTTTAAAAACAACTTTGAGGGACTAAGTCATTTTGAAAATTATAATTACCAAAATTAATTGCGAAGGACCTCAGAAGGAAGTTGCTATCTGAATCCAGAGAAAGAATTGATAAATATGGTTATGTTTAGGGTAATTTTACATATATTCATATATAAATATACATACATACATGTTTGTTTCTAATAGTAAATAACTCTAGGGTAGGTAGAGAGCAAAGAAAAAAATGATTTCATATGATACCTTTATTATTTATTTAAAAACAATAGTAAGTTGTACATAATAGATTTGAAGTTTCATGTATAGTCAACTTTTCTAAAAATTCCATTGTTATGAAAATGCTTGTTATTTCATAAATTAAAAACTAAAAAAAGGTAAGTTCCTCAAGAGTAAAGATCATTTCTTTTGTATCTACCACTTCTCACAGTATTAGTACAGAGTCATTACTTAATAAAACTTGTTAGCTGATGGATTTTGAACAATCATAGATTCCATAGAAGAAGTTCTATAATGTTCTAGGGATTGGTGTAACAGAAAAACAGCTTTAAATAGAAGCATCTTAAGGATCTTATCTTATACAGTAGAGATTCTTAAACTATTTTGCATCAAGGACCCTTTTGGCACTCTACTGAAGTCTATGAACCACTTTTCAGAATATTGTTTTTAATGATCTAAAATAAATAGGACTACAAAGGAAACCAAATATGTTAAAATACAGTTATCAAAATATTTTTTAAAGTAAGTTCATGGGCCTATCCTTTAGGGAGACACTAGTGCTTCCATTTGAATCTTGCATAGCACCTCCCTGACAATATTGAACATCTTTATCAATCATATCTTTCTCTCTTTTATAACTGAATTGAAGTTAATTATCAGAGAGTCATTGAAGAAAGGTATTCCCAAGTGTGTATTTATCAAGCGTAATATCTTACTACAATAGCTAGACTATTTTAAGCCTATGGAGAAATAGAATTATTCCTGAATTCCATCTGTTTTCCTTCTCTTTGACTTTATTTTGTATGAAAAGTTCTGAGTATGTTTACAAGTGCTTTGAGTGCCAAATTAGAAAATTTCTTAGCATCTAGACAGATTTTGGGCTCTCTATCTAATATTACATTTATATCTAACTCTAGTTAAACACTGTCCTTGGTGATTGAAGCAGAATTCAATTTAGTAAAAATATAATATTCTAGTATCTCTGGATAAACAGACATTGGGAGGAAAATATTGACCTTTAATTGGAATTTCTCTCAGTATGGGTCTTTTTCTATCAGATATCTGTCGAGTCAGTTACTATCCTATGCTATTTCCTTTCTCTATCACATCTCAATTCTCCTTTTTCTTCATGTTTCCTCCAACTTCTAGAATCTAGAAAAGGAGAATCTTTTACCCTCTCAATTCTATGACAGCCTCTTCTTTTTATGCCAATTGCATAGAGAATTACCTAGACTCCCACACAAAGGTTTTGACTGATTCAAGGAGATTTACAGGTCCTTTTTATATACAGTTCTGATTTTTTAATTTACTCAATAGATTTTCTCACTTATTTAAGGCAGCAGAGCCAATGGGTGAACTTTAACATTATACTTACCCAAGGAATATTGTATGATCCTAACATTTGAATAGAAGAATTAATGCAAGAAAGCTTCTAAGGCTACATTTTGCTGTTTTAGAGTCAGATTTCCAGTGGGGAGAGGAGAAATTTTCTGGCAAAAATCACAGCAGGACTTCATATTATTAGTAACTATTAGTCAATTTTATGAATGTGATAATGTGATATACTAGAAAAGTTGCTGCCAAAAGTTAGTGTACTCTCTCTCTATATCTTCATTCAAGAAACTTATATATGCATACAGCTCATTTTCATAAAATGAATAAAGATGAAAAAGTAGATATAGGATTGCTATGTTCTCTCAACTCTTTTTTTTTTTAGAATTATAAGTATCTGCAATTTTCTCCAATTCATTGGGTATCTTGCCCTCCCTGAGATACCTTACAAATCATTAATATTTTCAAGATTGTGTCAGCTTCTCCATGAATTTACTTAGATATTTGATCTGGTCCTTCTGCTCTTCTCATTTCATCTTTCTAAGTACTATTTCTATTTCTTTGTGTAGCACCTCTTAGACTGACTTGATTAAGGTATTTAATGGTAATTTTTGTCATTGATGAAGAGAATAGATTGTTATAGAAACAATGACAAATGAATTTCATTTTACATCTTATTTCTGTCTGTTTTCCAATTCCATCTATTAATATACTTAAGGTGATGTGATTTAGTTAATTTTCATGCCAACTTCTTGTAAACTTGTTTTTGTTCTAATTTTTGTTGTTTTGTGATATTATATTGTTTGTAATCTCTGTCTTCTCTGTCCATTGTGTTTTTTACAAATGAATATATTTTCATTTGTATATGCATATATATATATGCATAATATATATATATATATATATATATATATATATATACATATACACTGAAACAGGTTTCAAATTGACAAGGATATAAAGTGTTTGCTGAGTAAGGCACTTTCTAGGTTTTTTCCACCTCCTAATTTTGGTGACTGTTTTATATCAGCAAAATTATTCCAGGAAGTGGTGATAATTAAAGTCAATATTTTTATTTTTCCATTTCCATTCTTCAGTATTAATTATTTACTTGAATTTGTTAGATTAAAGCTACTATAACTGTTTAAGGTGTCTGCTCATCTTTAACTTTCAATATGTTACTAATTGAACTAACACTATACATTAGATAAATAGCAATATTTATAAGAAAAAATAAAGTACCTTTCATGTGGCAATGAATAAAAGTAAATTATTGGGAATTATGTGAAGGAAAGCTATATATATATATATATATATATATATATATATATATATATATATATATATACATATATATGGTGGTATAGTCAGAGAGAGAGAGAGAGAGAGAATGAGAATGAGAATTAGACTTGGAGTCAGAAAATTCTGCCCCATATTCAAATCCTGCCCCAGACACATTGGCTTAGCAGTGACTCTGGGCAGTAACTATCTTTTAGTGGCCTTAGCTGTAGAGCAGGTGCTAACTTGTAAAGATAAAGGGGTTTTCCTCACTGGGAGATCCCTTCTCAAGTAAAATCAAAGATCCAGTTTAAAAATAAAACTAATATGGGGCAGCTAGGTGGAACAATGGTTTAGAGTAAGGAGGACCCTGGAGTAAAGTTGACCTGAGTTCAAATCCAGTCTCAGACACTTAATATTTACCTAGTTGCATGACCTTGGGCAAGTCACTTAACCCCATTGCCTTGTAAAAACCAAGAAATTAAAATTAAATTAAAAACAATATGAAGATAGGGTGGGATCAGAGAAATACAGAAATATCTCATTTCTAATGAAAAATTTAAAAGAAAGAAAATGGTTTGGGGAGTCAATAAATGTTTTTTGATCCCAACTCCCCTCCTGACCTTAGATAAATCATTTCACCTCTAAATGTTTAATTTTGTTTACCCATAAAATGCAGACTGGATCTCTAAAGATAGCTTCTGGCCTAATTTTCTTTGACTCTAAGAAAAATAGCAATTTAAATGAATGAAAGAGGAGCTTTTATTAAGCTGAGGTAGAAAGCAATTTGTAGGCATATAGTGTGACCTTAAATGGATCAGTGAGTAAATTTTCCTGAAAATAGTATAAAACAGGGGTGTTGAATATATGGTCTACAACATTCCTAAGTCTGTCTAGAACAAAACTAAAATATAATTGTGAAACATGTAATAAAAGAAATAAAATACATTATAGTATAGATAATATTAATATGTGGTTTTCTAAGACAATCTGTAGCTTACACAGATTCTTATGTATCAACTTGTTGTTGCTGAATTGTTTCAATTGTGTCTGACTTCATGGCCCCATTTGGGTTTCTTGGCAAGGATACTGGAGTGGTTTGTCATTTTCTTGTCCAATTCATTTTATAGAAGAGGAAAGTGAGATAAATGGGGTTAAGTGATTTATCCAGGATCATATAACTAGAAAATGTCTGAGAGACTGGATTTGAACTCAAGATGAGTTTACCTGATTCAAAGCCCAGCACTCTAGCCACCAAACTACTTAACTGCCCATATATATGTTAATATCCCCTCATTTCTAATTGAGTTTGATACCACTTATATAAGGAATAAGCTGGGAAGTTTCAGGGGAAACAGAAGTCAAGCAGAATTTTAAAGACTTTGACAAGGTCTTTAAAAAAGAAATGGTAAGAACAAATTATGGAATTTTGATCTTGGTTATTGACAGTACACTAAATGGGGGGAGAGTTACTGGTAGAAAATTCAGTGAGAAGTTATAATGCAACAGCCCCATCTGGGACTCAGGCAGAATAAAAGAAGCATTTGGAGAATGTTGCTAATGCAGTAGGATTTGACAATACATGAAGCAAAGAGCACTAAATTGAAAATTCCTCTGAGTTGTTTTTTTTAAATTTTTTAATTTAGAATGTCAGAAAGATGATAGGGTTGCCTGTTGTTATTTAAAGAACAGTAAGCATCATGGAGGAAAGATAAGAAAATCTGTTTTAACTATGCTTAATTTAAATTATTGCTGGAACATTGAGTTAAAGCTATCTTGTAGTGAGTCCACAGGGTGTTCCCAAATCTGTAAAATGAGAGGATTGGGCTAGAAAACCTCCAAACTACCTTCCAAATCTATAATTCTATGATCATATGATTCATTCTATAATTCTATTTAACCAAGGGGGAAGTTTAGAAGCAGACAGGTAAAGTTATATGTTAGCTTCCTAATTGGATACTTTCTTCCAGCTCATTCTACACATGGTCAGATTAATCTTTTGAAAACATTCTTTTGACATTGCACTCCTCAATTTGAAAAATAGTCAGTGGCTCCTTTTTGCCTACAGGATAAAGCCTACACTTATCATTTTAATATTCAAACTTCTCTGTAATATGGTCACATTTCTTTCTCACCTTATCAACCATTGTTCTTCTGGAAGACAATCTTCCTCTCTAGAAAGCCTGGTTTTATCCCTGTTCCTGGAACCTATCATGTGTATTACTATATTGATGCTTTTGCTCATTTTGTCTTCTCTGCCCAAAAAGTCCTAACTCTGGCCAGTTTATCTGAATTCTATACATATACTTTCAAATAAAAGATGCCCGTAGAGGTTAATTGACTCGTCCAAGATCTACATAGCTGGTGTAGTACTACAACTCAGAAGATTGACACGCAAACCAGGTTCCCTGAAGTACAATGAAGGTCACCTTTGTGACTATATTTGTTGGCACAGTGAATAGTGTTGAAGTCACAGAGAATTGAGTGTATTTCCTACCTCAGACACTTCTTAGCTGTGTGACCCTGGGAAAGTCATTTAACCTCTCTTTGTCTCAGTCTCCTCATCAGTAAGATAGCGCCTACCTCCCAGGTTTATTATGAGCTGAAAAACAAGATAAATCATAAAAAGTTCTATAAATGCTAGATATTATTATTTCCATTTCTTCAGTGTTAAATTTCATTCCTGATTTTATTCTTCTTAAATCCTTTAGTCTTTTGTCAAAATTCTTTTCAACATTTCTTCCAGAAAATCACTAGATTCATTTCAAATCAGTGACATGGTGAGAAAAAAGAAGTGGATCTGCTTACTCCATTTAGAACTAGGCAAAATATTCTTAATTTGTAAATATCCATTCAAATCCTAAAAATTCATTTCCTTTAAATTACATTTAAGAGTGTAAAGATGCAAAAACCGCTAGTGTGTGTGTGTGTGTGTGTGTGTGTGTGTGTGTGTGTGTGTGTGTGTGTGTGTTAATAGAATAGCAAACTACTCTCCTGGACAATAGACAGGAATTAAAATGCCAAGGAAAAAGTCAATCTTCAGTACAGGGAAATCAAGTTATAGGCTATTCATAGTAGCTGCCAAACAGGTAGATAACGGTGCACAGTGTCATTTGGGCTGCTGAAAGCAAGCATGAATCATTCTTCAATAAAGTAAGGGTCCTACCACATAGGTTATGTATTGATATTGGGCTGCCACAGTGCTTATGATGTACCAGGGTGAAGATTAATTTGTCTGGACAATCTCTCTACACCCTCCAATTAGAGGTGATATTTTCAGCCTGCAATTACAGAAGACACAAGGAAAATAGAATTTAAGTGCATGCATTGCTGGGAAGATCTTGATGTAACTCTAAATGATAAAGATCTGGCTAGGGTCAGGGACTCATTGATGTCATCACAGGGTAGATGAACATTAAATGGTTAACTCAGATTAGGATGACCATATTTAACACTTCAATTAGAAAATTACCATATAATCATTAGTTAATCATCACAAATTCCTTGTGAGATAGGCCTGTACTACTTTCCTATTTCACAGTTGAGGGAAAGAAGCACAATGGGACTGATCAAAGATCAGTTGCTACTTAATTGTAGGAAGCAAGGTTAATGCTCAGTATTCCTAAAGAGCAATACATTGCTGAGTTCAAATGTGACCTTTAGTTGGCCTTTAAAATTTAAAATATGGGTTGGAAATATGTTAGGAAGGGGGTTTTCTTTTGAGAAATACTGAAGTAGCTATGCAATGAATTGGGTATAATTAGAATCAGGAAGACCAGTTCAAGTCCTCCCTTAGACATTTATTAGGTATGTGATCTGGACAAATGCCTGAGAAATTATAGCTAATATTATTTTAGCACCTTAAGTTTTTCAAAGTGCTTTGTAAATGTTATCTTGTTCTATACTCACAATCACTCTAGGAGGTAGGTTCAATGATTATTCCCTCTTTACAGATATGGAAACTGAGGCCTAAAGTGATTAAATGACTTGTTTAGAGTCACACAACTAGTAATTGTGTGAGACGGACTTGAACTCAAGTTTTTCTTTAAACCCAGCATTTTATCCAATGCACTTCCTGGCTGTCTCATTTTGTCTTATGTTCCTTATCTATAAAATGAAAATAATAGCCCTCATCTCATAAGGCTATTGTGAGGATCAAATGAGATCAAGTATGAAAATTGCTAAGTCTCAAAGCTATTTAAGTGCTAGTTATTTATTATTATTATTATTATTATTATTATTATTATTATTATTATTATTTTCCACAAATAGCAAAGACTGCCAGGAAGACAGCATTACACAGATTACATTCCGCTAGTTAGAGTTTAAAAAGGATTGTTTCTAAAAAGAAGGTCTTTATACTGCAGATTTAATTGAATTAGCTAATGATGATATAATAGCTATTACCTTGAGTTTTTGAGCATATTATTATTATTAAATAATTTTAATGAATTTGTGATCTCATCAATGGCTATAGATCCTTCATTGGTACAGAGAACAGCTTATCCATTCTGCTTTTCCTATTCTAGCCTTCTTATTACACAGGTCATCCTAAGAAAAGATACATCTGATAATCAAAATATTTTTTCCAGTTCTTTTTTGTTTGTTTGTTTAATAATAGCAGGGGAGGTAATGGAACCCTTGGGGTTTCCTTCTTGGAACCAAAGGACCAATCCACTTTCTTTTCCAGTCTTACATTTCCTCAGTGGTATCCTGTTAATCACTTCTTGAGCATATATCATTTCAGGAAATACTTTTCAGCTTCCTTGCACTCATCATGCATCTCTCCACTGAACTTTGGGCTTTCCCAGCTATTATTCCTTAGAGATTGTGGTGTAGCAAGATCACAAACAGAACATTCTTAGAGAATAGTTGGGTTAAAAATGTGTCTTAGTCTCTGTCAGCAAGCAGTCTAGGATCATTAAAAGCATAAATTACTCAAATGCAATTCTATTCAATTACAGTTCCAACTCAATCAATCAAACTATAGGTATTTATTAGATATTTATTATGTGCCAGGTAATATTCTATGGACTGGGGAGTACAAAAACAAAACTGAAGCATCTTTCCCTTAAAGAACTTAAATTCTATTGAGGAAGAAAACATTTACATAGCTAATAAGAAAATTATAAAAAAATATAGGTGGAATCATGATGGGGGTGGAGAGGGTATGAACAAGATGCAGTCAAAAGTTGCCCCTGATCCATCTAGTATCTAGTCCAATGAGGTTTGAGTAGATGTGTTCTATAAGCCATGTTACCATGTTTCAAAAGAGTTTTCTTACAGCTGTGGGCTGCTATTTTACAGTAGAACAGTTTTGGAACAGTTAGGATAGGTATTCTATATTTATGAGACATAATGTCAGCATCACCTGGGATATGTGTGGCTTCCTCAGCATATGGCATTGTAAGAGCATGAGAGGATCTCTGGAAAGTAATTGGACTGATTAGACTGAGAAGCAGAGAGAGAGAGAGAACAGGGCTAACTCCTGGACAAAATTTGGATGGGATGTTGGACTTTGCATTAAGCTGAATGTCAGAGCAGACCTGGGACAGAAATCACTCCTATGTTCTTAGGTGGGTTGCTGAAGTGATGGGAAGACAGGAGACAATGTTATATACCTTCTCCCTCTTAACCACCAGAATAATCACCTACCACTCGCTTTCCCAAAGAGATTATGAGGGTCTGGGTGGGTTATGTTGCTCAGGTTTCACAGTCACTTAAGTAGTTTTCAACTTTCTATTACCCAATCATTTTATGAAAGACCAGCTATGCCTTTCTTCATCTAGGGGCTATTAGACCACTCACTCCCGTAACCCAAAACTTGAGTGGGAAAGTATGGATAGAAATCTAAGTAAAACCCAAGAAACAAATAAAATAGACAAAGCAGTTTGGGTACAGAAGGCACTTAAAACCAAAGGTAGTATGGGATCTAGAAAGACTTCTTCCAGATTATTACTTTTTTTGGGGGGGGTATGCATGGAGATTTTTAAGAATTAAGTTGAATTCCATGTGGAATTCTATTTTCTCTACTCCTAATCATAATTAACAAATAATATCAGCCCAAGATTTACTCTAATATAGCATACTTTGATATTTTTTCTTTGATAATAAACTAGTCATTTGCATTCTTTGGGCATGACCCTCCAGCAAATTTTGCTTCCCATAATGTAGGAAACCTTAATTATTTCAACTTCCCCACCCCCCCGATGCTCTTAGGATATAATCAAAAGGCTAAGTCTGAACAAAAGACTGAATTCCAACTTTTATACAAACCAAGAGAGTTTTCATTTGTTGTATGCACAATGCAGAATACAGTGATTGTAAACTGTCAAATCTTTGTCAGGACCTTCCTTGTTTGGTATATATTGTGATCGACACAGCAGGGATAATGAAATGCATGTAATCCTGGGCTGTCAAGATGCCTTAGAAGAATTTCTATGTATTCAGAAGTTGTCTAGCCTAGGGTAAAGAAGAAATCTAATCTAGCATGCAGGAGAGAGTATCTAGACCAGGAGATATAGAAGAAATGTGGTTGAGTACTTAGTAATTACATGGCAAAATGGTGCTTTTCAAGGGGATTCATTTCTCTAGAATTCGGAGGGCAGATTTCAATCAGTTTTAAAACCTTTAACATCCTAAAAGGAAGAAGTAATCATTCCTGGGGCAGGCTGGTGTAAGGAGAATACTGTTGCCTTGCATATAACAGTTTTTCATCCTGCCTTCAGATGGGTAATAGGGAGATTATAGTCAGAGCTATAGTAGTGAAGACACACACTAATGTTGCTCTGACAACATTTTCCCACTCTGGACAGGTTGTGTACTTCTTGACTTACTAGAATAGAAACTAGAAAACTTCAAAAAATTTTCTGAAGATTATTGTTCACTTATTCTATTGTGAATTCTTGCATTTTGAGAAGATTTCAAAAGCATGTCCTATAGCTATACTAATTATTATCATTGCATGTTGCACATTTGAAGCAGTAATATTGAAACTAACAGTTGTTATTTAATCATTTTTCTGTTGTGTCAGGCTCTTTGTGACCCCATTGGAGTTTTCTTGGTTAAAATACTGGAGTGGTTTATCATTTCCTTTTTCTGCCCTTTTTTCAAATGAGGAAACTGAGGCAAGCAAGTTAATTAATTTGTCCAGGGTCACACAGCTAGTAATGTCTAAGGCCAGATTTGATCTCACAGAGATGAGTCTTGCTGATTCTCAGCCCATTGCTCTATCCACTGCACCACCAACTACCCTTGAAACTAATTAACAAACTTTAAAAAAATACATGCAAGATGGAATTTTATACCAGGTGTCAGTTCAACTTTCCAAACTTTAATGTTTTATCAATGCATTTTGTTTTTATATAACACCTTTCTAGGTCTATTATCCCTCACATTTCCCATCATCTAATGAGCCCTCCATCATAGGAAAGAAAATAACAAAGCAAAATCAATCCATAGGGCTGACTCTGTCTGAGGCTGAATGAATATTACATTCCCCATTGGTGTTCCTACCTCTCTGCCAAAAAAGAAAGGAGCGGCATTTATTAATATCATTTCTGAAGTCAACATTGGTCATTACAATTACTCAGTATTCAACTTTGCTTTTATGATCTTTTTAACATTACTGTAATGTACATATGTGTATCTATATGCACAATATGTCTATATGCATATATTTATAATTTCTGGTTCTTATTTTACTCTGCATCAGTTTTTATAAATCTTCCCCTGTTTCTCTGAATTCCTCATATTTGTTGTTTCTTATGGTAAAGGGTGTGTTGGAGAATCTTATATAGGCTTATAAGAGCCTGCTGATAAATTTTCAGTGTGAATATTTATACTTTAGAAATTGGCAAAATCTACAAATCAGCGCTTCATTTTTTGTTTTGTTGATTGTCTTGACTTAAGAAATAGATGGAGAAAATGGTACTACAGCAGATTAAACTTAAATGTATGTTTCCTGTACATTTCCCTCTTCACACAGAGAATCAGTTGATAAACATTTACCAGAACATCTTTGTTTACAGAAGAATAATATTCAATTACATTGAATTATTATAAACTTTCAAGCATAGATTTTCTCTTTGTGAATACTCATTTGTTGTAAATTTTTTGCTGACACAAAAATTCTGCTATAAATATTTTGGCATGTATAGGTTTATATGATCTGTCTTTGATATGTTTGTCATTTCAACTTTAAAAAAATTAGACCTCTACTCGCTGGAGATTTCCCAATATGAATGTACCAGACTTTCAGATTAAGACTTTAAGACTTTAGGGATTGATTCTTGCATTTAAAAAGAGATTCCTTTCTTAAAAAAATAAATTCCCCTAGAATATTTAAAGTAGGATTTACTTTTCAAGAATCAACTTTATATGGAGCTTTCCTTGATTGCTTAATTTATGCTTTAATATATATATATATATATTTAATTTAATATATACTTTAATTTGAGCATCTTCAGTCAAACCTTAGTTTACTAAGTTACTTGGGTTTGGGAAGGATCCCAGAAACTGACTCATCTAACTTTTTCACATCTTTGGAATATTTAATTCCCCAACACATAAAAAGGACCACATTCTATTTTGGAAAAAAATTTAATTGCTAAAAAATTACACTTAACAGATTGGTTAAAATAATAGAAGGGAAAAGTGACAAATATCGGAGGGGATGTGGGAAAACTGGGACACATTCATTTTGGGGGGATTATGAACCAATCCAACCATTTTGGAGAGCAATCTGGATTTATGACAAAGGAATTGTTGAATTTCTTATACCAGCAATACTACTACTTGGTACCTAATAGCTTCGAAAAGATTTATAGCAGTTCTCTCTGTGGTATCAAAGAACTGGAAATTGTAGGGATGACCATGAATTGGGGAATGACTGAACAAGTTGTGTTATATGGTTGCGATAGTATACTACTGTGTTATAAGAAATAATGAGCTCAATGATTTTAAATAAAACATGGAAAGACTTGCATTAAATAAGAAGAATGATATGAATAGAACAAAGAGAACATTGCATACAGTAATAGCAAAAATATTATATATTTTTTGGGTTTTTGCAAAGCAATGGGGTTAAGTGATTTGCCCAAGATCATGGAGCTAAGTAATTATTAAGTGCCTGAGGTTGGATTTGAACTCAGGTACTCCTGATTCCAGGGCCTGTGTTCTATCCACTGTGCCACCTAGATGCCCTATAGTAAAATTATTTTAAGAACAACTTTGAACAAATACATCAATTTGCCTTATGATTACCCAAATTAGCTATTAAAGGCATCTGAAGAAAGATATCATCTGCATCCAGAGAAAGAACCGATAAATAGAAGCATGCATAGAATAAATTTTGCATACACATACCTATTTTTGTGTCTAATGGTAGCCATCTATGGAGTGGGCAGGGGGTGTAGGGAAGGAAAAAAAAGGAAATTTACAAGATAATTTTGTTGTATGTTTGAAAGGAATATCAAGTTGTGTATAGTAGATTTATAATTTTATGGGTACTCGTCTTTTTAATTGTATTATGTTAGGAAAATGCCTATTTTATTCTGATTAAAACAAATTATTCTTACATGGCCCTGAAATATGTCTTCTAGTAATAACTGCTCATCAGCCCTAGTTTTGACTTTTTGAGCTTCAGATAATGTCTTTCCCCTTTTTCACAGGATGGCTTTTAACCATTTTAAGATATCGATCATCTTTATCATTCCTTTAAGAATTATTTGTTTCTGGAGACCATATATTTTTTTTAATGCACATGAAGATTGCATTAGCTTCGGCGGGGGGGGGGGGTCTTAGTAACCAAGGTGATACATTGAGATTGCTTGTGACTCATCATAAAATTATAGTCAATAAAAGCACCTCATCTTTTTCATGTGCAAAGCTACCAATCTAGGTCTTATTTACTTGGCTGATTTTTTTAAAACTTAAGTGAAGATCTACTTTTATCTCTCTTAAATTTCACCTTATTTATAGATGCCCCTAGTTCTAGGGAGTGAGGTTCCTTCTAAATCTTCCTTCTTCCTTCTAGAATATTAACTACTCCTCAACTTTGTGTCATCTTTGTTTTATAATTGTTGATAATTTGTTTGAGAATTGTTAATAATAGAGATATGCTGTCAAATGTTGAAGAATCAGCTCTCAGAGAAACTTGACACACTTTAAAGTTTAATTTGTATTTTTTTGAAATTTTCTTCATTGCTTCCTAGGTCTAAGACTCAATAAAATAATAAATCAAGCCCTGATTGGTAAAGTTTGCTCATTTCTGAGGTGTAAATACTCACATGAACAATTCAACAACAGGCTTCTGCACACTCCTACATGTTGTTCAGGATAGGGTCAAAAACAAAACAAATGATTAGAGTACTTTCTCCAGGTTTATATTATACCCCAAAAATGTTGATCAATGAATTAGTCAGTCAACAAAGTATGAAGCAAAATAATTTTACTGTAATCTAGATTCTATTTCTTTATTTTGTTCAAAGGTTTACCAAGAAGGAGTTTGTAGTAAATAACCAGTTCAAAGTGCATTTAGTAAATGTTCACTGTTACTGCAATGTTTTGCTCTCATTTACTTCAACAATCCTAACATTCAAGGTGCCAGAGAATCATAGACACCTAAAACTGGTAGTGACCTTGTGAGGTTATCTATTCTAGTCTACTTTCTGACTTTAGTTAGGATCATATCTAAGTCATGACAGTCAGATCAGAATTTATCCGGTTTTTAAAAGTCACACAAAGAAGGGTGTAGCAAAGCCTTCCTTGCTTCATTGATAACACTCAATTTGAAAGATTAATGGCAATTTCTATCAAATTCTCATATAGCTGAATCCTTATCCTTCTGTAGAAAATCACTTCCTCTGAAGCACAATTTTGAGCCTTAAATACTTTTTTGGAAAGATGAACCATTAAAAATTTGAAAGAAGGGTGGCTTGGTGGCGCAGTGGATAGAGTACTGGCCCTGGAGTCAGGAGGACCTGAGTTCAAATCCAATCTCAGGCATTTAATAATTATCTAGCTGCGTGGCCTTGGGCAAACCACTTAACCCTATTGCCTTGCAAAAACCTTAAAAAAAATTTGAAAGAAACTATGATAATAGAAAAATATTTTGTAAACTAATTTAGTTGTAGAAATCGATTGAGTTTTTAACTACTGAATATATATATATATATAATATTATATAATTATAACAAAATATGTGAAAGATACATCATGCTTAAAAAATCCTTCAGAGTTTTAGATAAATATACATAATAACCAAACATATTGTGGTTTTCTGTGTACAGGCTTAGTTTTTGATCCTGTCATTTTTAAACAGATAATTTTAAGAGGGGAAAATGATGTATGTAAAGTGCTTTGTAAATGTTAAAACCTATACGCGTGTGTGTATGTACAAATATATACTGCTAATAAAATAAAAGTGTATTAAATATAATTTTTCTTAGTGATTAGTGAGTTAGGCTATTTGGGAACATTTCCTCTCCACTATTCTGCCTGCATACTGCTAATTGACACCAATTGGCCATTGTTTTGGTTCTTTATACAAACTAGAGAAGTTAAAGAGGAGCTTAGCAATGAATGAATATGGTTACTTTTATTCATAGTAAATTGGCATTTCCATTTTTTTCTCAACATGACTGTGTCCAAATGTCAAATTAATTTATGGTGTTCAGAGACATCTCTCAAGATGCAGGAATCACTATGTCAATGATATAGACTTAATGGCTTTAGGTTTCTAAAGCTATTATATAATGTCATCTTATAAAAAATAATCCTTAAAGACTGCCTGCTATGGAGCAGTCACTATGCAAAGTCACTGATTTGCAAATATTAATTCGTTTTGTTCTTACAACAATCCTGGGGGGGTAGGTATTATTATTTCCAATTTACAGATGAAGAAACTGAGACAGAGAGAGCTTAAGTTATTTATTCAGAAAATTTCTAAGACTGAATTTGTCCTTAGTTTCTGTCTTCAGGACCAGCACCCATGCCATTGTGCCACATCTTATAAAAGTCTCATCTTATGACAACTCTCTAGTCGTTTGCTCTCTCTTTGACCCTATCCTGAACAACAGGCAGAAGAGTGCCTCATCTTATGACAAATAGATTGATTTTCTCTTTGATATGAACATTCTGGTAAACTACTCTCTTCCTCAATTTTTCCGTAGAAAATTTTTCCTTTATGAAAGTAAATAATAGAGCATACTCTTGTTTCTACTATCCTTTATGTACTAGTGTTTTCTCATTGAGACTGATATATAGTCACAAGTACCACATACAAATTCTTAGGACTTTCAACTGTTCTACATATGACTAATTCTTAAATTGAATTTTTCTAAGCTTCAGTTGGGTAGAATAAAGAGACGAATCTTACCTTAAGAGTGGCACAATTTTTGCATAGTGGTATTTATTTGATTATTTTAAAAAATTATCAGTAGAATCTCTTTTGTTTTGCATGCAAAAACTATATCCATATTTTCATCATTGTGAAACATTTATTTTTAATATAATTTGGACAAGTTCTCATAGATTTTATAAATACATATTCTTGCTATGGACTATGTAATGAAAATTGAATAATTTAAAGAATGATTTTCCTTTGTTAATTAAATACCTGATTATGTGACAAACCAGCAAAAAACAGGAGAAAAGTAAGTAGTCTGGTTTAGGTAATAGAAAATAAATAGAAGTTTCCTCCATTGGTTCCTGATAAGAATCTACATTCTCTTCAAAGCTAAAGGTCACATCTGTATTTCTCCAAGGTATCTAGTATACTGTGGGATCAATAAATGTCACTGCTTGGTTGACAAATACATATAATTGGTAAATGTAGTCCCAGGTTTATTTGACAAGCTATAGGAGAACCTTTTCCTAATATACTTGAAATGCAAATCTAAAAATACCATATGGCAAGGTTACCGCTGCTGGTATGTCAACTTGGAAGCTTGGATGTCAACAAAAAAAGTATGGTGATGAAATTTTTAATAAAAATTTAAATAAACCCAGGGCCTTGGGGGGATAATATTGAAATTAGAAGTAAATGTTCTAACTTATTTTGGCTAAAACCATGACCCTTCTAAAGTTACAAATTGAATTATATAAGAGATTCATTCTTGATTCATTTTATTGTCACATACCTGAGCTTAGCAACAAGCTTAACAGAATTTACAATAGGAGGAGTTTCTAGACTTCCTGAAGAAGACTATTAGGCACAACTTCTGCCTGTTCATCAAATGATATCATAGATCTAGACCTAGAAGATACTTGAGAGGAATCCTAGCCCAAATATTTCCTTTTCCAAATGAGGAAACTGAGGGGTGAAGAATTTAAGGAACTTGCTCAAGGTCATGCAGGTAGGAAGTCAAAAATCAGGATTTGAAATCAAGTCTTAGGCTTCAATTTAAACATTCTATTATACTATGTTGCTTCTCATGAAAGGAACTTTGTGAACCTTTAAACATCATACAAAGTGTTCCAAAAGTTCTTGTGCACTAGTTTAAAATTTTCATATCTTCAAACTACATTAAGATATTTGGGATATTCCCTGTATACTTGTGAGTTTTAAAAAATCACTCTATGGAAGCAAACCATAACTTCATCTCTCTGATCCATCTATTTTTTTTCTTTTTGGGGGGGGGCTCCATCTATTTTTCCCAAAACAGATTTTGATTTTGCACTTCTCCCTGTGCCTCCAGTTGAATAAGGATATTGACTGGAATGTCCTGATCCCACCCATATCTGTTGGCCCATTTAAAAATTGATTAATTATCAAAGTTCTATATTTAGACTATAATATTTGTCCATGGTTTTTAAAATATTGTTAATTCTCATCTCTCTTCCTATCTTGAATGATTCTACTCTTGACTTTTTTGTGTTTGCAAATTGGGAACTTTGACCAAGTCTAACTCTTTATCTAGGAGTCCATGCATGCAACACAACATTAGGAATATATTATTAGACTGGACAGATTGGAATCATTAGCTGAATAGCCAATGTGATTGAGGTAATAGGTTATAAAAATGGAACCAGGGTGAAGCACATGGAGCAGTCCTATGCAGTTGTGCTTGATTTTGACCTAGTGGTGCCTAAGAAAGACTGACAAGGCACAGTTGTCTATGATTCTATGCTTTTTGTTGACAAATACAGAGAATTTGATATGACTATTTTTTACCATGAGATATTTTCTGCAATTAAAAGTTGAGCTCTTGCCCAATTTTACTTAAGGAGTTGGGAAGGTAAAGGTCTCTGGATGTCTTAGTTTTGTTTTTTTTTAGTTAGCTACCTGATAACACTGTCTTGGTTTTGTTATATTTTTAGACAGTGTTGTAAGCTCAGAATTCAATTTGCTCTTGATCCAAATTAAACATATTTTCCATATGACATTTCTAAACAAGGCAACCTTATTGATTCTTCTTCTTCCTACTAGTTCCTTCCCTTTGAGATTATCTCTCATTACACAAATATTAAATATATGCAGTTATTTACATGTTGTATCTCCTAATAGAATATAAGCTTCTTGAAGGCAGAGGCCATATTTTTGCTTTTCTTTTTTATCTCCAGCACTCAGAATAGTGCCTCCGAATATAGTTAAGTACTCAATAAGGATTCCAACTCAGGTTACATTTCCAATGACATTGTCAGTCAGTTAAAAAGTATTTACAGACTATCTGCTTCATGTTAGGCACTATGATGAGTGCTGAGGATTCAAAGACTGGCAAAAGCACTCCCTGTCCTTAAGGAGCTTAAAGATAATACATAAAAGGAAACTGAGAAAGTGGTAGGGATCAAGAGGAACAAAAATAACCATCTAGGTACATGGTGGAGAAAAATTCAAAATGCATTCTGAAAAGGAAATAAATATGACTGACTCAGGGCATGCTTCTAAAATGAAGGACTTTATATCAATGTCACAGAGTAACAGAATTTCATATTCAGAAGGGACCCCATTAACCTAGTTAATCTGTCCTTTAGAAAGAATTCTCCTCAATATACACATATCTAAAAAATGAGTGTGTCCTTGAAGTAATTTTTTTTCTAAGAAGTATCAACTATCTTACAAAGGTCTACCTAGCAAAAGTCTAGTATACTACAATTTTGAGCAATGCTACATCAAAATACCTATTTTGAAAATCACTCTGAATGATATTGTGGTCATAGGTAAGAAATATTCTTATGTTCATTGCTTAACATCTAGTTCAACTGATAATAATTATAAAGTTCTTGTATCAAGGTTATATAGTGGATCTGCTTCCCTATGTAAGATAGGTTTTTGTTTTTCTTCTTGTTTAAATTCATATTATATGTGTATATATATATGTGTGTGTGTGTGTGTATATACATAATATACATATATACACATATACACACACATACACACACACAAAACAAAATGGCATTCACATCAAACTTGAAGCTGACACAAAGTTTGGAAATATTGCTATATGACAGTGGGAATTCAGAAAAAAAATCTTAGAGCAAAGAGCTAAATCTAATGAAACAAATTTAATAAGGAAAAAGTCTTGTGCTTGAGTTAAACCCACCTTCTTCAGTGCAATATTAGTGAGGTGTGCAGTAGCTCATTTTAGGAGCAGTTCATCTGAAAAGAACCTGGGGCTTATAGTGGACTTCAAGCTGCATGTTATTAAAGAAGCTGTTTTAAGAGGATCATAATGTGCAAGACTAGGGAAGAATCATATATTCTATACTAATCTGGTCAGACAACATTTGGGAAATTGCTGAGATCTTTCAATAATAAGAAGCTGTTCAGAAACATTTCTAACAGCATTAAGAATTTTAGTTTTGAAGTTTTTTTTTTATTTTATTACCATGGAGCTCCACAATCTCCAAAGAATCAGAATAGAATATAACCTAAAGGACAACAGAATGATTCATAGTGGGTATAAGCAGGGTGTACATATTACCATCAAACCCTTGTATGGAAAGAATTATATAAAATTATATACTTCAGGAAATGGTGATCCAGTAATATAGTGAGAGTGAGAGACAATAGCTGGATAATTCAAATGTTATTGTACTTATAGAAAGTTAAAGGAACTAGAATAGGGTGTCTAATTTATTATGTATTATGTATAAGATATATCTGAGGACATGGAAAAATAATATAAGTTCATATATTGATGGAAATACTCCTCCTTATACCATAGATTATCCATGAGCTTCTGAACCTATTAAAATGTTAAAATATTAGTGGATGTCCATGTTGTCATTTAGAAAATAGGTAAGTTGAGCTATAGTGGCAATTCCAATTCCTCTTTCATGAATGGACAATGGAACCATATTAAACAGTTTTGTTTTAAGAGTATGGTGTGCATTCTCTTACATTCATTCAATACTCTCTACAAGGTAAGCAGTCTCATTCATTTTGTAGATAAAAGTTTGTCATCTACTTGATAGGCAAAGAATAGGCACATAATACATGCCTGTTGATTGACTGATTGAAAAATAAAACTCATACATACTATGAAGTACATAAAGGACAAATAAGAGTATCACCTTTTGTTACTGTAAATGATTTCAACATTAAAAAAAGTGTTTCACTAATTCCCAATACCTCTTTCCATTCCAAATTTCTTCCAAATGATGGAGCTAACCATAGTAGTCAGTTTTCCCACTCTCCTGATAATGATTTTCTCATTAATGTTGCTATGCTCTCTTTAATTAATGTCCTCAATGCAACCACTTTGGTTATCTGACATTTTATTGCATTTTTGGTTTGAACTAGTGGGGATGATTCAGAGTTGAATCGTAGGGCAATAATTTTGTCTATTTTAAATAGATTCTCATCTCCATTAAATAATCAAGGATTCTCACCTCCATTTAATATCAAAAACTTTCAGCCAGCTAGGACAACTGCATTAGACTGGCTATGGACTATATTCTCCCCATACAGAGGAAGAAAAACAAAACACAACAAAACACACACAAAAAAACCCCTTCAGAATATGATGAACACTTTATAAAAAAATATCTCTATCCCTTAATCCTAATTCCTCATACTGAAAATTACTAATCTGTAAATATTTATCAAAATGTGTATGTACAATGCTAACCTGACTGTTTGCCACTGAGGGGAGGGTGGAAGGAAATTTTGTAACTTAAAAATACACATGTGCATATGAATGAAAATAAATAATTTTTTAAAAAGTTAGCAGTCATATTCTATTTTTTTTAAATATTTATCACCAATCAACCAAAAGAAAAAGAGAAGAAAGAAAATGGGTATAGAAAAAATAAAACTAATACTCACTAGAAAACAAGGTTCAGTAGCTCAAAGCTTACCTTCAAAATTGATCAACAAGTAAGTTTTATGACTTGCAGACTGGGGAATGAGGTAAACCCTTTCTTGATTTATCTAGAGGTAAAAGAAGTTTCTGTCTATTGCATAGAGATTGAATAGAGATATTTCTGACATTTCTGTTCCTCTGTTTGTGGTTTACACTCTGGGGCAGAAGTGACCACATAGTCTAAGAGAAAGAAGGGGAAAACTAATATGATCAATATTTGTAAAACTATAATGAGAAGAAATTGAAACGAAAATATAATATTTTAGCTATAGGGTTGTCACCATTACCACTCAAAAAAGGAAATGTTGGAGAAATGAAAGAAAATACTACTTATCGAGTAGGTTCTAACTTTATAGAACTCATAGCTCCATGAGGTAAATATGACTGAAAACATGCATAAGTTAAAGAGAGATTTAGATAAATTCTTGGGCATTAGATATATAAATTTCCATCACATATTATAGAATCATAGAATGATAGGGCTAGAAATAATGTTTGAAATCTTATAGAACTCCTTTATTTTACAGATAAGGAGACTGAGGCTTGGAGGGGTAAAATGACTTATCTGAGATCCCATGGCTGCTTAGTGGCAGAAGCAAAACAGCACTCAAATCTCCCAGTGTTTTTTCAAGAGATTTAATAATAGTAATAACAGTGTATATTTATATGGAACTTCATAGTTCACAAAGTACTTTCCTCCCAGCAACTCTAAGATGTAGGCTATGCAAATACATATATATGTGTATATCTATATTTATCTATATCCAATCTGTATCAATATCTATCTCATAGAACTAGGAAAAAACCAAAAGTAGCCTTCTTATATTCCAGGGGACCAGTGAGATTAACTGTAATATTTCCCTAAAGTAACATGGGCAATAAGGAGTCAATTTCTGGAATTGAACCCAAACACTTTAGGTTCCAATTCTCTTTTTACTACATCTTGCTTTACTACATCTTCCTCATTATGATTTCATTTTATAGATGAAAATGCTATGATTCAGTGAAATTAAGTGAATGGTTCAGAGTCATAGGATTAGGAATAACTAGAGTTGGGATTAAAAACCCAGATTTCCTTGTTCTCAGAAGAATGTTTTTCTACTGATACTCAAATCTCTGGCATATAACATAACTGTATTGGTCTATAATAAAGAAAAGTACTTCTTAATGGGGGGAAGAAGGGATGAACAGAAGTTATTTTAACGCTAACTCAGATTTTGGGGTATATATCAGGAGAGGGCTTGGTCAGTCAGAGGAGCACAAGAAACCTAATGGGACTGAATGAGGAGGAGAGTACTAAGAAGAAACCTTAATAGGAAGCACAAACCAAGCCTGTTTCAAGGATTAGTCTAGTTCTGAAATGGGCCCCGATTGTTTTTGGAGAAAGGAAGGATATTTATTCCTAAACCATTTTTTTGAAAATCATATCTCTTGCATGTCATTCACAGTGACAAGTCCTATGCCTTTATACTAAGAGGTGATAAATATTTATTGATTGAAGACTGAATGAATAAAAGTCTCAGGTGCTCTTGCAACAATGAAGTATTAGATAATCTGCCCATTCCACTTCCTCATCCCTCTCGTTGCTTGGAAGCTATATCCTGATATCAAACCAAAAGTTACCTTTTTGAAATTTCTACCCATTGTTCCCGGTTCAGCCTCATAAGCTGAAATGTGTAAACAGTTATCATATGACCCACTACTGCTCCCTATCTTCCCTGAGTTTTCTCTCTCCAGGGACCAATTATCTCCAGTTCTTTCAACCTCTCCTCATCTGGTATAGACTTGAGACTCTTTACCATTTTTGTTGTCATGAACCCTTCAGTTTATCAATATTCATCCTAAATAAATCATCTCTAGGACCCAGGATTAAACACAATAATCTAGATGTGGTGGTACCACATTCAAGTATAAAGGGACTCTCATTTCCTTAATCCTAGAATTTGTTCCTCTCCTAATATAAACTAAAGTTGCAATAATTTTTGTTATTGCTGTTACCAGTTTTCATGTATTATTATTGACTCCCTTTGAGTGTACAGTCCATTTAAATTACAAGATCCTTATAAGATACCCAGGTACCTCCATCTTGTACTCACAACTTCAGGCTTCTTAACTCATACTGTATTAAATTTTATCTTATTAGTTTCAGCTCAGTATTCCAGCCTGTCATGATCTTTTTACATCTTGACTCCATCATCCACTTAATTTATTATTCTTTCTAGCTTCATGTCATCTGAATATTTAATAATTATGCCAATAAGTAATTAACAAAATCATTATATCTAAGTCTCTAAGTGTGATAGCACAGATCCACTTGAGATCTTCCTAGTTGTCATTTTACTTGAACTGAATTTCTCCTTGTGTTTGGCCATTAGTTCCGAATCTAATTGCACTATCATCTAGATCATATTCCATGTTTTTCCATCAAGAATAACCCAAAATATTGAATTGAACACTTTACTAAAAATCTAGTCAAGCTATATTTACAGAATTCTCCTCATGTCATCATAATCCTAAATTTTTATTCTTTGAAATAATATGGCCTAGAATTTTGATAATATTCAAAGTTAAACTCATTCACCTATGGTTTTCATAATCTGTTCTCTTAAATTTTCAGAAAATGATGAAAATACTTTCTTTCCAGTGCCATGGTATTTCTGTTTTCTATGATCTTTTTAAATATTTCGGATACTGTTTCAGAAATATCATCCTCTCGTTCTTTAAGTACTTGAGATATAATTTATCTGGGTCATGTAATTTTAATCATCAAGAATAGTCAGATCATCTTTTATGATCACCATTGAATATTGACTTCTTAATTTCTATTTTCCTGTCCTTTTGAGGTCATTTTTCTTGGCAGAGAAAGCAGAAGACAAATAAGACTTATCTTTATCTTTTATCTATTGTCAGAAATCATCATCCCATCCAATACTAGTAATTGTCTAATCTCTCTTCTGTTCTTCTTTTCCCCAAGAAAGTTAATACAAACACTAAGAACCTATTTTTGTTGGGGGTTTTTTTTTTTTTTGCTTTCCTGGTTCCCTATAGCCCCATTTCCAAATTTAATATATATTGGAGACTAGAGAAGGGAGGTATCAGTAATAACTCTCATTCCCAGAGATATCTTCATACAAGACATAGGACTTGTGCTACATCCTAAATTATTATCATTCAATTGAGAAGAGAGGAGGGGCAGAGCATTTATATTGATAGAGATCACTTGAATAGCAAAGAGGAGAATGGCAAGGATTAAGACCTTTAAGGATGGAATCTAGAAACCATGTTTTGATTTAAAAAAACTGAGCAAGAAACAAATTACAAAAAAGTAATTGTCTTTTATTTTTATTTTTGATACTGAATATAGCAAATGAAGAAGCTCAAGATTTTTTTTAGGAAAGATTTAATCTTCTAGGTATCTCTGATCTCTTTGGTTTTTATATAAATATTTTATTTGTTTTCCAATTATATACAATAGCAGTTTCTTCCTATAATTTTTTGGTAAGGTTTTGAATTTTACACATTTCCCCCCCCCTTCCCTCCCCCTTCCCCCCTCACAGAAGGCAGTCTGATAATCTTTGCATGGTTTCCATGCTATATGTTGATCAAAATTGAATGTGTTGAGAGAAAAATCATATCCTTGAAGAAAAAATAAAATATTAGAAATAGAAAAAATATATGACAACTATTTTTTTGAAAAAAAAATGAAGGTAATAGTCTTTGGTCTTTGTTTAAGCTCTGCAGTTCTTACACCCAAAGGGCAACAAAAATGTGCATACCCTTTGATCCAGCAATATTACTACTGGGTCTATACCCTGAAATGATGAAAAAGGGTAAAAACATTACTTGTACAAAAATATTCATAGCAGCCCTGTTTGTGGTGGCAAAGAATTGGAAATTAAGTAAATGTCCTTCACTTGGGGAATGGCTTAGCAAATTGTGGTATATGTATGTCATAGAACACTATTGTTCTATTAGAAACCAGGAGGGACCAGAATTCAGGGAAACCTGGAGGGATTTGCATGAACTAATGCTGAGTGAGATGAGCAGAACCAGAAAAACCCTGTACTCCCTAACAGCAACATGGGGGCAATGATCATCCTTGATGGATTTGCTCATTAGCATCAGTGCAACAATCAGGGACAATTTGGGGCTGTCTGCAATGGAGAATACCATTTCTATCCAGAGAAAGAACTGTGGAGTTTGAACAAAGACCAAGGACTATTTAGGGAAAAAAAACTGATATCTTATTGTCTGATCTTGCTATCTCTTATAAGTTTTGTTTCTTCCTTAAGGATATGACTTCTCTCTCATCACACTCAATTTGGATCAATGTATACCATGGAAACAATGTAAAGACTGACAAATTGCCTTTTGTGGTGGTGGGAAGAGGAGGGAAGTAAGATTAGGGGAAAAAATTGTAAAACTCAGAATAAATAAAATCCTTAATTAAAAAAAGCATTCAAAAGAGACAATTTCAACTGAAAAAAATAAATAAACTCCACAGTTCTTTCTCTGGATACAGGTGATATTCTCTATTGCAGAAACCCTAAATTGTCCCTGAATATTGCACTGATGGAATGAGCCAGTCCATTAAGGTTGATCATCACACCCCCCCCCCCACCATGTTGCTGTTAGGGTATGCAGTGTTCCGGTTCTGCTCATCTTACTCAGCATCTCTGATTTCTTTGAATCATCATCTCTCCTGAACTAAACTGATTTTCCTAAAATGCTCTTTCATTCCTCTTCCATATTGTCTATAGGAAAAAGTCTAAAGTATTTGGTCTGATATTCCAAGACTTTTAGAATCTGACTTCCACATTTCCCCCCAACTGTATCTTCCATACATAGAATCTTCATCTCCACTTAGAAGAATTCCTCCCTCTCTTTATCTGAGAAGCAGCAAAAGCATTACCTTTACATTGGGACTTTATCTTTTCCCAACTTTAATATCTAGTGCATAGAAGTTAATAGCATTAATACAGAAAAGGTAACTGGAAAGTATTTATTACTATTTTGACATGTTTTTAGGTGCAGAGTTTCATATCCCTGTTTTCCTTTGTCAATCAGTTATAAACAAGTATTAAGAGCTTACTGTAGATCAGGCACTGAGGACACTAATACAATACTATTCACAAGGAGTTTACATTCTGAAGTTAGATACAAGTATATATTTATAAAAGCATATCTGGAATAGGTGCAAAGAGTAATAAAATACCTTTGTTTTTGATAGTAGTGGCAAATGATTTTTAATCATACTAGTACCGAAAGTAAAATATAATTTCTTTCTCAGGAATGATATTTGCTAGTTGGTAGCTGATCAAATGTTTAATAAATCTTTGCATTATTTTCTCTTTTTATTATTTTATCATTTCCTAATAAATTCTTTTCAAATTAATAAGCTCCTAGAAGAGGGTTTCCAGGATGGTTGAAAAACTAGAGAACATGCTGTTTAAAGGTCAAATGAAAGATAATATAAGCAAAGTACAATATAACTTTAAAGAGCTACACAAATATGAGCTATAAAAATAATTACAATAATAAAAGCCATCATTAGATACTCATATACACACACATATATTTCTATTTATCAATTCTTTCTCTGGATGAGGCTCACATCTTCCTTCAGGAGTCCTTTGTAGCTAGAGTTTTTATAATAGTCAAAATGATTCAGTCACTCAAAGATGTTCTTAATACAATATGGTTGTTACAGTATATAATGTTCTCTTGGTTCTCATTTGGCTTTCATTATTTCATGCAATTCTATCCATATTTTTCTAAGATCCTCAAACTTATTTCTCATAGCATAGTAGTATTCCATCACAATCATATACTACAACTTCAGTCATCCCCCCCACCTGGTGATAGGTATCCCTTCAATTTCTAGTTCTTTGCCACTATAGAGAGAAGTACTATAAATAGTTTGAAGCTGTAAGTTCTTTCTTTTATACCCTAATCATTTTAAGAAAATAAATTTTTATAATTTTACAATAATTTTATACATACATATTAATATATAAGCAGGCATTTAAAAAGGCAACCAGGTAGTACAGTGGATAAAGCTCTGGGCCTGGAGTCAGGAAGATCTGAGTTCAAATCTAGCCTCAGATATTTACTAGTTGTGTAACCCTGGACAAATCTTTTTCACTCAGTTTTCTCCTCTAGAAAAGAAAATGACAAGCCAATCCAGTATATCGGTTAAAAAAAAATGGGATCACAAAGAATCAGACACAATTAAATGACTAAACAACACAAGCAAGGTAAAATAACAGTTTAAACTTAAACAATGTCCCTCCCTGAAATTCTATCCTTTACCCATATAGGTTCTATGCTATTTATTTTAGAATTTTTGGAATAGGAGACCATAAAAAGCTAATTAGCAAACTCCAGAAAGTGAGGTGAAGATTCTTGCTTTTCAATTCTTGTAGCTAGAAATAGAACTCAGATCTGATGAAATCAAAACTGACAAGCTTATGCCCTCATTTCCTTATAGAACCAAGCTATTGATCACTCAAGCAATGTGTTTGACATTCTTCTAGACCAAAAGACAGCAAGATCCTTAGTTGCGAGTACCAATCACCAGTTCACAATGGGAGTAGACAAAGATGAGAAAGAAAAAAAGAAAGAGAAAGGGGAGAGAGAGAGAGAGAGAGAGAGAGAGAGAGAGAGAGAGAGAGAGAGAGAAGTAGGGAAGGAAAGAGAGAAAGAGAGGGCAGGGGCAGTTAAATGGCACAATGGATAGAGCACCACTCTTCTGGAGTCAGGCGGGCCTAAGTTCAAATTTGACTTCAGACACTTAATAATTGTGTGACCTTGGGCAAGTCACTTGCCTTAAATTTTTGTTAAAAGAGAGGGCACGAAAAAGCACAGAGGAAGATACTGTTAGGAAGTTAAAGAATACCAGTTATCTCACACACACACACACACACACACACACACACACACACACACACACACACAGACTCATATAAAATCAGTCTCACCAAGTCTTATTAATTATATCTGGCACAACAATTCTTGCATCCACCCCCTTCTTCCACTTAAATGGCCACTATTCTAGTTCAGATCCCTAAATTGCTTGTCGCAATGTCATCCTGATTGTTCCCCATGCCTCTAGTCTTCCCCCTCTTCAAACTATTCTCCACATAACTGCCAAAATGATTAATATTTAAGGCACAAGTGTAACCATGTTACTCTATAACACCCAATAAGTTTCAGAGGCTTCCTATAGTTTCAAATTTCTCCTTTTGGCATTTAAAGGCCCACACAATCTGAAACTAGACTATATTTTCAGACGTTTCACATTCCTTTTCTTCATGTGCTTTGTTTCAAACTGGTGTATTTAGATCTCTCCATACCCAATATTTCCTCTTCTATCTTAATGTACAAAATACCCAGCAAGGTCAACTCTGCTTCTTATAATCCCTAACTCCCTTCAAGGGTTAGCTCAAAAGACATTTCCTACTTGCATTTCCTACTTCTTTCCTTCCTCTTCAATTGTTAGTGTTCATTCCACTCCATCAAAATAACTTTGTGTTTAATTGGTGAAAATTTCCACACCTAACTTCTGGGGTGAGGTCAAGATATTGCTGTAAAGCTAGGAAGCTCCCAGAGTTTTTCCTGAAACAACTTTAAATGTAGACTCTAAACAGATTTAAACTGAGTGACAGAACTCACCAAAAAACACAACAAAACAGTGAAACAACTTTTCAGTGAGCTGAGAAGCCACTAAGAGGCACAAGTAAGGTCCTAGCACAGCTTTACCAGCAATGAGGATCCTACCTCCAGCTTCAAGAGCAAGATTTCAAGCACTGGGAAGCTGCTGTAGCATTCCATAACCCTAGCATAAAGAGCAAACCAGGAACCTTGGAAATGCCAGAGCAGAAAGTCAAGGACCCCCCCCCCCCGCCCCGCCAAAAAACCTTGGGACCATATACTCTATACTGCAGGAATAGAACTCAACTGATAAAAGATTCAAAAAATGCCAAAAAGCACAATGACAGCTACTATTTTGATAGGGTGACAAAAGCACCATCTCAGAAAAGGAAAGCAGTTTTAAAATGTCTACATGTGAAACCTCTAAGGAGTTGATGAATTGATCTTAGTTCTCAAAACAATCTTGGAAGAACTCAAAAAGAATGTTAAAACCAAAGAAGAAAGGAAGAAGAAAAATGGAGAAAAGAAATGAGAGTTATGCAGAGAATTATGAAAAATTAACTGAAGAAAGCAATAATTTTATTTATTTTTTTCAAGGCAAATGGGATTAAGTGGCTTGCCCAAGGCCACACAGCTAGGTAATTATTAAGTGTCTAAGACCGGATTTGAACCCTGGTACTCCTGACTCCAGGGCCAGTACTTTATCCACTGTGCCACCTAGCTGCCCTGAAAATAATTTTAAAAGTAAAATTGATCAATGGGAAAATAAAATTAGCCAACTGGAAACAAAAACAAAAGGTCTAACAATAAAATAAGACCTTAAAAACTAGAATTGGGCAAATGAAAATTAATGACTCTGAAAGACAGAGACCAAGATTCCATCAAACAAAACCAAAAACTTGAAAAAAAGGGGAAAAAATATAAAGTATCTCTTTGGATAAATGACCAACTTGGAAAATAGATCCAGAAAATAGACCAATAATTCATAAAGTCTACATGAAAACCATGATCAGAAAAAGCCTGAACAATATATATTAAGGAAATTATCTTGTAAAACTACCCTAATATGCTAGAACCTAAAGATAAAATAGTAATTGAAGAATCCATTGATAACCTCCAGAAAGAGATACTAAAATAAAAACTCCAAGGAATGCTGTAGTCAAATTTCAGAATTCTCAGCTAAAGGAGAGAATACAGCATATTTTTTCAGGGGGGGAAAATGAACTTTCAATGAAATAGAGAATTTTCAAATTTGCTTGATAAAAAGAGCAGAATGGAACAGAAAATTTGATCTTCAAATATAAGATTCAAGAGATATAAAAAAAAAGCAAATGGAAGGGGGGATATTAGTTAATAAGATTAAACTATCTATATCCCTATATGTAACTCTTAAGAACTGTATTTCTTTTAGGACAATTGAAAGGAATATATTTAGACCAAGAGTGTGGGTATAAATTGACTATGCTGTAATCAAATTTTTGACTCTTGAGGGTTGTATTCCTATTGTGGTCAGTGGAAGGGAGGGTACTTGAAAAGAGGATATGGGAATAATTTGTGATATGATCAAACTCTTGGCTCTTGAGGATTGTATTTATATTGGGACTATGATCTGTTCAAACATAAAACAGTCAATCAACTTTGAGAATTGTACTTCTATCAGAACTGAAAAAAGGAATATACTTTGATAGATGGCATGTATACAAGAGAGGTATAAAAAAATTAAGACATGAAAAAAAGAAGATTATGCCAGGAAAAGAAGGTATTAGAGGATAAATAACATCAGATGATAAGTCACAGAGGACCTATTATAATAAAGTGAAAGAATGACAGTATGAGCACTGAGTGAATCCTACTCTCAATGGTATTTAAATAGGTTTAGAAATTTTTCTTACTCCATAGGGAAATAGAGGGGGGAGGAAAAAGAAAAGAGAAGGTGAGAATAATAAAAGGAAAGGGAAAAATAAAAGTTTAGGTAAACTTAAAGTTGTAAAAGTTTAAAAAGTAAAGTTAAAGGGAAAAGGGAGATGAAAAGTGAAGAGAGTTGGTAGAAAAGAGGACAGATTGAGAGAAGCAAAACATTGGTGAGAAGGAATAAAGGGAAAGGAGAGAAAAAAGTACAAAGAAGGGGAAAACAGGATGGAAGAAAATACAGAATTAGTTATTTTAATTGTGAATGTGAATGAGATGAGCTCTTCCATAAAATAGAAGTGGATAGCAGAGTGAATTAAAAACTAGAATCCTACAATATGTTGTTTACAAGAAACACATTTTAAGGAGAATATATCACACTTTAATTAAAGTTAGTAAAAAGCAGGGGTATCAATTCTGATCTCAGACAAAGCAAAACAAAAATAGATCTAATTAAAAAGGGACAAGGGAAAAGAAAGCCATTATAAAGCTAAGGTTAACTAATAGATGTATTTGTGAAATTTTGTAAATACTAACAATGACCATCAATTGGGAAATGGCTGAACAAGCTATGGTATATGAATGTTATGCAGTATTGTTATTCTGTAAGAAATCATGAGTGACCTAACTTCAGAAAAACCTGTAAAGACTTGTATGAATTGATGTTGAGTGAAGTGAGCAGAACCAGGAGAATGTTCACAATAACAACAATGTTGTGAGATGATAAACTATGATGGAAGCAACTTCTCTCAGCAGTTCAGTGATGAAGGACAATCCTGAGAGACCTATTAAGGAGAGTGCCATTCACATCCATAAAGGAATCTATGGATTCTGAATGCAGAGCGAAACATACTATGTTCACTTTATAAAACTTCTTTTATGATTTTTCTTTCTTTCTTCATGTTTTTCCCCTTCCAATTCTTCTTTCATAATAAGACTAACATGGAAATATGTTAAAAATGATTTTCCATATTGGGAGAGCGGAATGGGAGGGAGGGTGGAATGTGGAACTCAAAAGCTTGCAAAAGTATGAATGCTGAAAACTAGCTTTGCCTCACTCTTCCAGTATTCTACTGGAGGTTAAACTTAATCAGGTTATATTTCCTTTTCAAAAAGTTTAACCTTTCTATATCCCCAGAATCTATCATAATTCCTCACATACATTAGGTGCTTAATAAATATTTGTTGGATTCAATTTAACTCAATTAAATCAGTTTCCTGTGTTCTTGGTGAATATGGTACTGCTCTGTTGTGTAAAGCTTGAGATGTGGATTATTCTTTTTTAATCAAAGAGTGAGCATCTAGGCATTTGTGCGAGAAGGCCCTTTCCTCTTTCACACTTGTCCCCTCCCAAGAGAAAATATAGAGAGGAATGGATCATTTCTGAATATAGAGGGAAATGAATAGTGAAAAAAGGGATCCTTCCTTTCTTCTGTTTACAATTATCCTTATTCTTAATATAAAAGGTTTCAAACTTTAAGAATCACTTATTTAAATTGTTTTTCTTCCCTACTCTAATAACAATGGTACATTTATCTATAGAAAGCTCACCTTAAATATTGTCCCCTTCTACCTTTTTTTAATAGAACAGTCAAAAATAAGTGGATTTTTGAAGTAATCGCTATGATGATTCCAGGTTTAAAAAATAAGATGGGGAAAATGTCATAAGATCAGAAAAGTCCAGAATAACTTTCCTCCATTGATTAAATTCTTTGGATAGATAGTTGCTTAACTTCCAATTCCTGAAGCTGTTGTAGTCACAGATAGTACATCCAAAATGGCTAGAAGGAATTCTGGTATTTATACACATAAATACAGTATCACTTTTCAAAAAGAAGTGCTATGTTCCTGACCTATTTATATTCTTTTGACTTGAATTTTTTATTACATGAACAGAAAAGAATGTTATTATGAGACTTTCTCATGTCCTGCACCACACTGAATGATCCTTTGATAGCAATATTATTTCCATTCATATTAGTGGGAGTTAGGGATAGTAAGAGAACCAGAATCTTATGCCAAGAATGTGCAAAATGGTTTCCATGGAGTATAATTGCATTATTGTTTTTAGAAAATGTGTTTTTCTCCATTTTATTTCATTTTATGATTCGCTATTTCTTCATAAATTTATCCTCATTAGTCAAACAATCATAAAAAGTTACCTGAGCATTTAAATATTGCAGTGGTGCTTTGACTTTATTGCTACTGAAAAAGGAGAAATTCCAGTAAAACTGAGGAAGATGCTATCTTCAACCCCATGGCAGATATTCATTTTGAAAATGAAATGTTAAAAAGCTATTTTGCTTAACCTTGTAAAAGGAAACTTCTCTTTCTCTTGGATGAGAGAAATCTAATGGGATATTCTGGCAAGGAAAGCATTTGGTTTATTTTCTGCGAACTTCCTTTAAGGTAATGATGAGATAATTATAAAACTTTCTTGCAGATCATTATATCCAGAGTACCTTGATCAAAAAACATAGTTTATAATTTATACTAGTTCAAAATTATGCAATATTATAATCATTTCTCGATAATACTTTATATAATGGACTTCTCTATTTTGAATGAGATCCATGATTATTCAGAACTTTTGCAATCCTAGCATCCCCCTATACATTTTGGCATTTTGCTGGATATATGGAGTATGTATAAGCAACATCTAATGATCATATCTTTTCTATTTACATCAGTCCACATGAGTCAAATATTGATTTTAATGATTTTCTTCTTTTAAAAGATTTTAATCAAATTACTTAGGCTGCCTATTGTCCATTTTTAGAACAGTTATAAAATCTAAGTAGATCTGACTGGTGGGTTCTTAAAGTGACTTAGAAATGGGGGAAAAAAGCAATACAAAATTTTAAAGTCATTTTTTGAGGGTACTGAGAAGCAAAGTTTAAATAATGGGAAACCAGCTGCTTTGAATATGCTTCAGTTAATAACTACATAGAGATATGTAGACCATGGAAATGGTGAGATATTTTTAAGATCTTTTCAGAAAAAAAAAGAAAGAGAAAGAAAAAGAATGGATGTATATATATGCATACAAATTTATGTGTATTTAGAATGAGAAAGGCAGGGTGGTAGTGAGGGTAGGAAACTCCATTAGTTCAAATTTTTACCTCCTTGGCAACTTATAGTCTTAGAGAGGTACTACTACTCTTGAATATTTCTCAAGATAACCTGTTCATATCTAATTAGTGGATGACATAGTGAGTCTTCAGACATTCTTCACTACTGGTATTTTTTGTAGCAGCAAGTACATAGGGTAGTAGAAAGAAGGCTGAACCTGGAGTCAGGAAAATCTCTGCTCAAATCTAACTTCAGACACTGAAGACACTTACTGAAGCTACTTTCTGTAGCTGTGTGACCCTATTCAGGTAGCTTAACCTGTCTTATTTTACTCAATTGTAAAATGGACATAATAATAGTATCTACCTCCCAGGGTTGATGTGAGGATCAAAAGAGATAAGATTTGTAAACTGCTTAGCTTAGTGTAGTTCCTGACATATAGAAGATCCGTAATAAGTACTTATTTCCTTTTCTTTTTCTTCTCATATATAAAATTAAAGTAATAGTATTTCACCTACTTACCTCATAGGTGGTTGGGATGAAAGCATTTGTAAATTCTAATGTGTTGTATAAATTAAAGCTATTATTATTAATTCATATTTAAACTGTTATATATATTCATTGCTGATAATATTATAAGACGTATTCATAAAATACATTTGGAGATGCAAACATGAAAAATTCTATTTATAAAAGAATGAATAATAAAGAGATAAAGCAAACTTGTACTTTCCACATTAACATTTCTAAGCAAAAATAGAAATATTTATCATGCACATTTATTATATATATAGATTATGAAGTAAGGAGAAAGATGGAGTTATGAATTGGTTCATTCATTTTTTAAGTACATTATATTAAACAATGAATTGGTGGCTGTTTTCCCCCAGGTTTATTGCTGTTCAATGCTTAAGGAGCTCAGCATGAGGATTAAGGATTTTATGACAGTCTTAGAAAGAGATAGGAAATATTGTTACTTAGAAGTAATATAATTTCTTGTGAAACAGTGTTATCAAGGATAGATGTTCTCACATGTTACCAAGAGTTTGATTGCATGTTGACATATCCCAAACACTAGTAAATCTCTGAATTCATTGTGGATATACTGCTAGACTCTTCTGTGTTCTCCTATTAAGTTCACTATGGGGGCTTGCTCAATGTGGTTGGGGCCTTCCTTTTGTTTATTAATACCATGAGATAATAATTTAGTAAAGGAGTCATGCATTTTTCATCCTTTGTTCTTGCTAAATAATCAGTCCACTATCTTTTTCCATCAAATATTTCTTTGATTTAAAAAACTCTACTTCTGGTAATTCCTCATCTATGAGGAGTTCCAGCCTGTTCATGTTCAATATGTCCTTCTCCACTGATTTTTTAAAAAAAAAATTCTATTATTGGCAGTCATAGAATATTGATATTAAAAAAGATGGTGTTTTGTTTCAGCAGCAACTTAAGATCATTAAAATATGTGTGAAATTTCCCAAAAGTAAACCAACTCTATCTCCTTCTATTCATTTCTGATTCCAGATCCCATATTGAAAATCAGTGTGACTTTAAGATTTCTTAAAATCAAATCTAACTTGTCCTGAGCTCAAGAAATTGTTCAGGAGAGATCAAAAGCAAAAAGAAACAATTTGTGCTAAGACAAGTCAAGTATAATAATCATGCTATAATTTTATATTATATGAACTTTCATAATACAATATTATTATTTGCCATTTGATACAGAAAGGGACAAATGGCTGCTAAATGTCAGTGCTAGGACTTAAATTCAAGTCTTCAAACTGCAAGATCATGGTTTTTTCCACTACACCATGCAGTTGCCCACTGGCCCATGCATATCAAAAGTATTAGATTAATTGAACCACTTCCCTTCATAGAAATAGCCAAAATCTAAATCCTATTCAGAGACTTTCATAGGGCTTTAAGGAAGAGAAAACTATCTTAAGAAATGCAATCAAGATGCAAAACATAGCCTATGGGGGCGGCTAGGTGGCTCAGTGGATAGAGCACTGGCCTTGGAGTCAGGAGTACCTGAGTTCAAATCAGACCTCAGACACTTAATAATTACCTAGCCGTGTGGCCTTGGGCAGGCCACTTAACCCCATTTGCCTTGCAAAAAAAAAAAAACCCTAAAAAAACATAGCCTAGGAAAGATTCACAAGGTGCCTTTAAACAAAAAAGAAAAAAGAAGATGATGACAATTTTAGGCTATACTAGAAAAGCACTTTGTGATTAGAAATATCATTTGAAATACTTGTGCAAGATAAACACAGAAACATTGGAGAATCTAGAACCCAGATCTATGAATGCTAACATCTGCAAATGAACCTTCAAGAACAACTGGAACAAATGGAAAATCCTGTTAATAGAAGACATTTTTCTATAACTAAATGAATTTGCTTCCGACTTGGAGCAATTGGTTTTCATTGATGTGATTCTCTGTAGTCTTCCTTGGAAGCTGTCCTTGGAACTAGTCCATATATAATCATTAGGTTTTTGAACTCTGATGTTCCTGTTAAGTGTAATCAAACATATCCTAATGTCCTTTTAGAAAGACTCTTTCATGTTCTATTTTTAATGAGAAGATGCAGAAAAGAGGCAAGAACCTTGACTTCAGTTTCCTGATTTTTTTCATCAAAGGAGCTGAGATTCCTCAGCTCTTCTCCATTAGCATTCTTAATGTACTAAGAGAGAAAAATGACATCAAATATTTGAAGTGCAAAAAAAAACCCTTAACCATGTGAAGAGAAATTTCTTGATATTTCAAGTATAGTTCATACATGAGGAAGAATATAATTTTTATAAATTAAAATATACACTTCATCTGTAAAGTTCTTTCCAAAATCAGTCTTCAAAATTTTCTAATTCTTGTCTTCTAATGCTGAGGTAAATCATTTATTTAGTTCTTACTTTGTATCAGGTTCTGTGCTAAGAACTGCGAGTACAGAAACAAAGAAAACCCAAAAGGCTCTGCCATCAAAGAACTTAAATTCTAATCCAGGAAGAATCTTAAAGAAGATCTAGAAAAGCAGGGGCTTGGGGAAAGATGAAGATTATCCATATTGGAATGCCTAGTTGAAATAGAGGTAGAACAGACAGGACAGTGAACTGAAAGTGAAGTGGGAAGCACAGTTGGGGCTTTGTAGGATGTTCCAATTTCAGGCAAGTATTCACCAATCAAAAAATACAGAATATATGTATTTTAAAATTTTTATTGATGAGTTTTCTTTTTACATTATAAGCATTTACAGATTATTCTCACTTTATAAGAGGTCTCTTGTAATAAAGAAAACAACTGAATAAAAGTAATAATACAATGACCTCAACTGAAAATGCATACAACATTCTACATGTTTAACACCTCTGTACTTCTCTATTTAAAATTTTTTTAATAAATAGAATTTTTATTTTTAATAAATAGGAATATATTTTATCTTTCCCATTTTCTCACCCTACTGGAAAAAAAGAGAAAAGAAAAAAATTCCTTTCAACAAACATGCATAAGAAAACAAAATAAATTACTCACTGACTATATATATATATATATATATATATATATATATATATATAATATATGGACATATATGCACACATGTATATAAAAAGTATGTGTAGAAATGTATGCATATATGTTTAATATAGTACATGTGTCTATATTTACATTATATATTATATATATATATATATATAAATATAATTTTTTTCACCTAAATGTGGTCTGTTTCATCATCAGTCTCATGGACAGTCATTCACCTGGGGCTTTCCATGATGATGCTACCAATTTCAAAGTTCTATAGGTTTCTACTATAAAGCTAAAAAGTATTTCCAATATGAATCAGATGATGAATTTGATGTCTGTTGTCTGAGAATGAGCCTAGCTAAGTTTGAAGAGATTCATCACTCAGTTGACTGCAAGGTGATTCATTGTTCAGCCACAGGAACTCTTGAAACTCTTTCACAAAGTTGGAGAGGTGTGATCTAAACTGGTATGTCACTAATACTGATGAAATAAGCTGTATTTAGCTATTAAAGCAACACTGCTTAGTTGTTTTATGAGACTGAATGAAAGGGGCAACATTAAGAACTGTAATTAAATTGTTAAAGGACTTTGCTGCATGATTTTTAAAAATAAAGTTTGTTTGATGATTGTTCTTCCTGTTTTCCTCTCTGAGAAGTTAAAGGCTAAGACCAAAGGAAGAGAACAATTTTTTTAAATTTTTAAAAATATTTTATTTATTTATTTTGCAAGGCAATGGGGTTAAGTGGCTTGCCCAAGGCCACACAGCTAGCTAATTATTAAGTGTCTGAGGTCAGATTTGAACTCAGGTACTCCTGACTCCAGGGCCAATGCTCTATCCACTGCGCCACCTAGCCATCCTGAATTTTGACATATTTCTTGTTTATAGTAGAAAATTTTGACTCTCAGAATTTGACTCTGATCATTTGTTGTAAACAATGATTTGTTGTCACCTTTTGTTACACTATTACTGTCATTTTTGGAAATGCCCACCATTATCCCTGAAAGTGAGCCTTCTCTTGTGAACAAAAAATAATAGATAAACTAAAACAATGGGTACATTGATTCCACTTTATAACATATGAAACATTCTACCTTCCTAGTTCCCTACTTTTTACTGGGAGGCAAAAGCTACAATTCGTTATTTAGAATTCTGGTAGTTTTTAGATTTTGAATTAGAGTACAGTTTCTTTTTTAGTTTGATCATCAATTGTTTCCAACTCAAAGAATCCTACAATTTCCCATGTACTTTTAACAATAATTCACATATTTATTGTGCCTTAATGCCTACTACATTCTTTCCTCACAACAGTCCTGAAAGTAAACAATTGCCATCATCATCTTAGTTAACACTTATATAGCTCCTTAAGGCTTGCAAAGAAATTTGCATATATTATCTCATTTGATCCTCCCAGAACCCTAGTTTTAAGTAATAAAGGCTTTTTGAGACCTATTGTATCTGTGAAGAAAAAGTAGGGAGGAAAGTTAAGGTTCTAACTTGTCATTCAGCTTTGGCAGTGGGAATTGAAACCCAGATTCTACTGGCTTCAGAAGCATTTTCACACATCGTTTACAGATAAAGAAGATAAATTAAGTGACTTGATTAATACATATTGTTTCAGTGGCAGAAATGAGTTGTGAATCCCAGTTTGTTGATATTGGTCCAATAATTTTGTCATTACTCCATACTATCTGATCCTTATTATCGCTGATGTACTATTGATACATAGTATTTCAGATTTAGTGTGCCACTCAAAGACCGTTTACACCAACTGCCTCATTTTGAAGATCACAAAACAAACTTTGAGAAACAAGCAAAAGGACTTTCCTAAGTTTATGCAAAATATGAATTATGAATAGCAGAGTTAGGGACTAGAAAGTGTGGATTTTTTTTTAATTTCCTAGGAGTATTGAGGAAAAATGCATTCATCAAATATAGTGTCACCCCATGAGAGGCAGCATCATATAGAAACATGTATTACCTGAATCCATGTGCTGGATAAAAATGAAAACTAATAAAACATGATCCTTACCCTCAAGGACCTAAAATTTTTGAATGATGAATGATAGAGCTCTAAGGGGAGCCTTAAGACCTTAGCTCCAGTCCTCTCTACTTGTAATTAGCTAAAGTGTCTAAGGCCATAACTAAATGGCATAATAGACAGAGGAATGAGTCTGGAGTTGGTAAGACTTGAGTTCAAATTTGACCTCAGACTCTTACTAGCTATATGACCCTGGACCAGTCATTTAGCCATGTTTGCTCAATTTCTTTATCTGTAAAATGAGCTGGAAAAGGAAATGGCAAATGACTCCAGTATCTTTGCCAAGAAAACCCGAAATCAGATGCAATTGAACCACAACAACGAAGCATGTAAGCTCTTTTAATTTTCTGTGTTTTACTCTTCAAGTGGAGGTAATAACTGCCTCACTTACCTCACAGATTATGAGGTTAAACAAAAAAACCCATATTAAGTATTTTGAAAAGTAATAAATATATACTATTTAAAAGCTTGACTGTCAGTCATGCTAAGTAATGATAAGTCTAATATTCAGGAGTATTGAGTGAAGTTGCCATTACACTGGTCCCAGTTTCCCTATCTTTTAAATGTAGTGAGAAAAATTGCACTTGATGATCTAGATTGTTGGGGAGGCAGCATTGTAGATGGAACACTAGCTTCATAGGCAGGAAGACTTGAATTCAAATTTAACCTCCAGACATCATCTGGGTGGGTGGGGGTGCAGTGGACAGAGTGCTGGACCTGGAGACAGGAACACTCATCTTCCTAACTTGAAATCTGCTTTTAGACCCTTATTAACTATGTAAGCCTGGGCAATTCACTTAACCCTGTTTGCCTCAGTTTCCTCATCTATATAATGAGTTAGAGAAGGAAATAGCAAATCTTTCCAGAATCTTTGCCAAAAAATACTGCCACCCAAATGGGAATATGAAGAGTCAGACATGACTGAAATGATTTGAAAAACAAAATTTACTGGCTGTCCTTAGATATGTAGTTTAACTTCTGTTTTCTTCTTTTTCCTCATCTGGAAAATGGAAAATAGATTAAAATGATATCTATCTTATAGAGTTGTCAAGGGAACAAGATGGGATATTTGCAAAAACATTCTGAAAACCTTAAAATACTATATAAATGCTAGTTATTAGTGTTATTGTTAGTATTGTCACTAAGGTTCATTTCAGCTCTCATATTCTATGAGTTCAAGTTTTCTTAGTTAATTTGAAAGCTGAAGTGCAGTTGTAATTAGTTGAGCATCCATGGTTTTTGGGATCATTTTGCATTTAGCTCACATTTAGTTGAACATTGTAGATTAATGTAAATTAGGAGGAATTGAGCTAAATAAAACATTTACATACTATTTGAGATGAAACCTCAAATTTCCTGTTTTGTAGGTACTGACTCCTAGTCTCTGGATTTTGGTCAAATCTACATAAGAAACTATACTGATTTTACATGGGATAATTTTGAGATATATATAAAACATACTTATCCTGAGACTTCTATTATGGGCATTGAGCTCATAAAGTCATGGAATTTGACACTCAATTAGGAACAAGGGACCTTAGAGGTCATCTAGAGTTATCTGCCCAAAGCAGTTCCAAGTTCTTTAGGCAACTCAAAAGCAACATCTTCCCTAAACCTTTGTCTCAACTTTCTTATTTCTGTCTTGGATACTACCATCTACTGATTCGTATTTACACCCAGTTCTTCACTTTCCCTTACTCTCCAGATTCAATCATTTGTTAAGTCGTGGGGATTTTATGTTCACAATATCATTGGTGTTCTCCTCTTCACTCATATACTCATCACTTTAGTTTATGCCTTCAGCTATATTCACCTGGACTATCCTAATAAGCTTTCAATTGGTCTCATTTAAATGAAGACTTTTTTTGTGTATTTACTATGTACAAAGCACTAGGCTAAGCCCTGAGAACAAAAAAATAGAAAAATGAGGCAGTCTCTTCTCTCAAAGAGTTCACATTATCATATGGGAAATATTATATACATATATATATATATATATATATATATCAGTTTTTAGCTGAAAATCAGATGGACAGGTTTTTAATGGGCCTTGGAGGACAATAACAAAACAGATGCTTTTACTGCACAGATAAAACTATACCAATTCTAATGATGATAATGATACTTAATATTTATTAAGCACTTTAACATTTGCAAACCAATTTACATATGCTACTTATTTGACGCTCACAGTAACTGGGGAGTAGGTGCCATTAATATTCCTATTTTACAGATGAGACCACTGAAGTAGACAAAGATTAACTGACTTTCCCAAGTGCACAAAACTCGTAAGTGAAATGGATTTTGACCCAGGTATTCCTGATTCTAGGTCCAGGGCACTATGCAATGTATCACCTGGTTGATATTAAACCACTTGAACAAGAAGTACTTGTCAGACTTACATCTTCTCCAGATGACAGTGGCAGCATTAGTTTGAAGCACTGCCACTTCCAAGGCTCTTAGATTCCAGGTCCTTTTTCACTCTGAAGTCAGTTAGTGGTCTAGATAGTGGTGATGTTTCAACTTGTCTTGTACCTTCTGCCTCCTGTCTTTCCCGTAGGTTGTCTACCTGCTTCAGATTTATTGACTTGTTTGCATTGATAGTGGTACTTGGTCAGCAATTGGTAGGGATGGTGCTCTTGGGCATGTCTCCTTGTCAGTGGAAATTATTCAGCAGTTGTACCCCTTATCCACAATGATTGCTCCTCTCATTGGTGTCTTTGCAGGTCAAACAGGAATTGGGGTTGGTTGGTTTAGGGATGCAGCTATTTCAAAGACTTTTGGAATTCAGAGTCCTGGCCTAGCTCCATTGAAACTGAGTTGAAGTGGTGTTTGAGATAGCAATGGTGGCTTGACTTGACTGGCTCATGTTACTTTTGTGGCTCAATCAGAGGGCCCTGTTCCTTCAAATAGATTTACTTGTTTGCTGCTCTAGTGGCAGTTGGTTGACTAAGGGTAGGATGCTGGTCCCTCCTCTGTAACATTTGGACCTTGCATCTCCAACTGCCTTTCAGGTATCTCAAACTTAATGCTCAGCAGATATCCTAAACCCAACATGTTCAACATATTCAAAACAGAACTTTCCCCATAAACCCTCCCTCCCTTACTTTCCTCATTATTGGAGGGGGCAATACAAGCTTTCCAGTCCCTCAGGCTCACAAACTAGGAATTATCTTGATTGCTTACTATCTCTCACCCCTGATACCAAATTTACTACTAAGGCCTTTGCAGCATCTCTCTCAAATATGCCCTCATCTCTCCTTTGACATTTTGCTGCAGGCCCTCATCATTCCATAACTTGATTATTGCAATAGCTACTGGTGAATCTACTTGCCTGTCTCCACTGCAATACATTCTACATCCAATCACCAAAGGAATTTTCTTAAAGTGTAGGTCTAACTATGTCACCCCTTACTAAATAAACTTCAATGGCTCCCTATTGGCGGTAGGATCAAATCCAAAATTCTCTGTTTGGCATTCAATATCTTTCAAAGCCTAATCTCTTATCTTTCCAGTCTTCTTACATGTAACTCTTTCCTGTGTAATCTTCAATTCAGGCCTCTGGCCTCTTGGTCATTGCATGACCACCTTTTTTTTGTTTTGGGGGTTCTTCTTACTGTACCCCATGAATGGAATGCTCTCCTTCCTCAGCTCTATTTGTTGCTTCCCTGACTTTAGGTTTCAACAAAAATTCTACCTATTATCAGAATCTTAATTCTAGTGCCTTCCCTTTATTAATAGTTCCTACTTATTCTGAACATAACTTGTTTGTACATATTTGTTTGCTTGTTGTCTCTTTCATTTTATGAGTTCTTTGAGCACAGGGCCTGGCTCATAGCAGGTTTTTTTTTTAATTCTTTAAAATTTTATTTTAATTTGTGGAATGAAACAAGAATTTCCATAACATTGTACAACAAAAAAGATGTCCATACATGAAACTGCAAGTCTACCATGTACAATGTGCTATTCTTTTCAAATATACAACAAAATTATCATATAACTTTCTTTTTCTTCCTTTCCCCTCCTGTCCCAGAAGTAGTTTGCGTTAGATACAAATAAGTATGTGTGTGTGTATAGAGATATAGGTATATATAAAATTATTCTATTCATCTGTTTATCAGTTTCTCTGGATCCAGATAGTGTCTTCATATGTCTTTTATAGTTAATTTGTACATTTATAATAAACAAAATAATGTATTCAAACAAAATCATTCTTAAAAACAATATTGCTGTTACTGTATGTAATGTTCTCTTGGTTCTGCTTTTTTTTCTAAAATCCTCGAGCTCATCATTTCTTATAGCTTAATAGTATTCCATCATAATCATTACCATAACAATTCAGTCATTCCCCAATTGACAGGAGTCCCTGCAATTTATAGTTTTTTACCACCACAAAGAGAGCCTCTACAAACATTCTGGAGCATATTGTAGGCTCTGACTAAATACTTATTGACTGATTAAATATAGGTGGTGGTGATGGACTGGGGGAGTTTATCTACTTTCCAAATGAACTTCTATTCAGAGAACTGAGAGAATTAAGGGGATTATTATGGTAAATGGCATGGGGAATTGAGTGAACTGCACTGACTACATATTTTGACTCAATTTTGGCACTAGCTCAAGTTCCCTTTCCATTACATTATGAGTCTATTCCAATTACTCTTTTGTGGGGGAAAAACTTTATTCAATTGTGGGAACTGGAAGAAAACTTTATTGTTTTGTTTAAATCTAGTCCTGTATATCTGGGAAGTTGGAACATCTCTACCTGCTGCTTAGAGACCCTTAACTAAGAACCTAGACTCAAAGATTGATGCAAAGAGCTTTCTTGAAATTATATAGCTCAAGCATCCATATGTCTTATCTGAAAACTAGTCTTGTACTACTGTGTTTTACATATTATTTTGATATTATATGATGCTTGGGGGGAACAAGGGAACATCTTTTTTTTTTTCTGATTCCAGAGAATTGCACCTGCTTGTTCTCCCCTTCCTAACTTGGAAAGCCTCAAATCTTTCCTGTAATAAGAAATCACATTATCTAATTTTGTATCCTTGTTAATTGTTTTCTTTTAATTAATTGGTTTTATTTGATTGTTTTTAAATGAAAAAATATTGTCTCTTTGTATCTGGAGTCCCTGCCAAAGTTGGGGGGACCTGGCTTCAGTTTGTTGATTAATTGGGATGCATTGTTTAATGAATCAATATGCTTGGAAGCTGGAACTCTTGTTTCCTCTTTCATCTTTCGCTTGTGACACTACATAGCTGCCGAAGTGATAATCCTAAAGCACAAACTCCAGTGGGTTCCCTGTTATTTCTAAGATCAGATGCAAACTCTTATGTTTGACATCAAAGCTCACTACATCCTGATCTCAACTGATCTTTCCAGACTGAATTGTAACCATTATTTACCTATTTGCCTACTTGCTGTCCTTCACACATGACAACCTATCTCCTATCACTAGCCCAGGGAGTACTTTATTCTTCCTTTTGCCTTATAGAATCTTTAGTTTTTTTGAAAATCTTTTACTGACCCATCCCACCTATTAGTTCCTCCTCCAGTCAATCAACTTGGATTTATTTTGTATAATATTTTGTATATATTTGTTAAATGTGATACTCATGTTAATTATCATCATCATCCTCATCAACATTAACATTGGTCCAGATTCTAATCTGAAATTGTTCACTAGGATTTCATGGAAGAACTGAGAGACATTATAGTGTTACAGAAAGGGTGTGGGACTGGGAATCAAATTATAATACCAGCTTTGTCATTCATTGATGTAAAATATTGAATTTTTTATTATATGAGTTGTTTGGTTGTTGAAAGGGGCAGAAAATGATCATTTGTATAAACAAAAAGAAATAAACTGCTGATGTAAAGTACTGAATGCCAATATTAGGGGAACTTTTTGTGAATTGAAAGGGGGTAGTTTTACTAAAAAATTGATAAAATGTGTGTAAAGAAAGATTTTTCAGATAAGCCTTGAATAATTGGGTTGCTAAAACGAGCAGAAAGTATACTATGCAATAAATAAAAAGGCTTAAATCATCTTGTAAATTATGTAGGGTGCTGGTTCATTAGAATGTGAATAGTTTGGTGATTGAAAGGTTAAGAAAAGAACTTTGTTTATTAAAGATTTATAACATGCAATTGTGAATAAAATTTTTGAATATATAAATTATTGAAGAGTATCTTTTGAGGACTATGGAATGATTGAGTTTCCATAGGAGTTTTAAATCTCAGATTATTTGCTTGTAATTGTTTTTAAGACAATTTAAAATCCACAAAATGGGAATTCAAATAGCTGTTTGGAGATGATGGGATATTTAAACAAGGTTTGATGGTTTTATAAACTAACAGAAAAGAATTTTCATGGGACTGTGGATAGAGTCCTAGATCTGGAGTCAGGACAATCTGGGTTCAAATCTTGCCTTATGTACTTACTAGCTGTATGATCCTGGATAAATTATAACCATTTGAATATGAACTCCATGAGGGAAGGGACTGTTTTTGCCTTTCTTTGTAACTAACCCAATATATATAGCACAAAGCCTGCTAGATAGGAGACATTAATAAATTATCTCCCTATTATTCAGCTAATGAATGCTTGATGATGTGACTTGGCTTAAGTGATCTGTGTTTCAGTTTTCCCATCTGTCAAATAAAGAAAATAATAGGTACTCAAGGGGTTGTTGTGAGAATCAAATGAGAAAATATGTAGAAAGTCTTTGCAAACTTTAAAGCACTATTGAAGTATAACATGTACATATATAATACATATACAAATAATACAAATATATAAAATAAATAATGTAATATGTAAATAATGCAGGGGTAAATCAGTAAGTACCAGTAAGCTCTGATCTAAACCATTGAAAGTAGTAGAGAATAGAATAAAAATTGGATAATTTAACAAGAGTGGACCTGGAAATTGAACAATTTGCAGTTTTGAAAAGCTAGCTCTGTTGGAGCTGTCTGAAAAAACCAGAGGCAGGAACACTCAACTGACAAGAAGACTTCAGCTGCTACTTCCTTTTGTTAATTTTTTTTTAAAGAAAGGTTTTATTTATTTTGAGTTTTACAATATTTCCCCCATTCTTGCTTCCCTCCCCCACCACCACAGAAGGCATTCTATTAGTCTTTACATTGTTTCCATGGTATACATTGATTTCAGTTGAATGTGATGAGAGAGAAATCATATCCTTAAGGCAGAAAAATAAAGTATAAGAGATTGCAAAATTACATAATAAGATATAGTCTTTGGACTTTGTTCAAAGTCCACAATTCTTTCTCTGGATACAGATAGCCCCAAATTGTCCCTGGTTGTTGCACTGATGGAATGAGCAAGTCCATCAAGGTTGATCATCACCCCCATAGCTGCTACTTCTTGATTATTTGAATTAAAGGCAGAAATTAATTAGAAGATGCCTCTTTAGTTAAGTGGTTCTGTCCTTTGTGAGATGAATGCTCTCAAAAGCACACCTGTTTTCTCGCTGCTTCCCTCTTTGGTTCTATAGGGAGGAGCAGACAGAGAAAGTTATTTTGCTATAGAAAGCTACAGTGTTGTTAAATCATTTCAGTCCTGTCTGACTCTTCATGACCCCATTTAGTGGTGTTCTTGGAGGAGATACTGGAGTGGTTTGCCATTTCCTTTTCCAGTTCATTTTACAGATGAGGAAACTGAGACAGACAAGGTTAATTGACTTGGCTTATAAGCATACAAAGCTGGATTTGAACTCATGAAGAAAATGATTCTTCCTGATTCCAAGCCCAGTGCTCTATGCACTGCACAACTTAGCTGCCCACAGAGGGCTATGATGAGACCTAATTGAAAGATATAGAATCTTTGTGAGTGAAGAATTGTCCAGGATTATATGCATTACTTAGAGAGAGCTAGGCTAATAAACTTTACATACTGTGATTTTAAAAGAGTTTCTAGCTCCTTTAGTAGCCTAACACTTTCTTAACACCATTTTAAAGGTGCCTCTAAGTCAAAAGAACTGTCAGTGCTTCAGTTTGAAAGCTGAAAAAGATTTATTCAGTAGGAGAACTGTGAAGATCAGAACAGTTACTAGAGAAGTAACTTTGAATGTTGCAAATATTACTGAGTACGCCCATGACACTGACAATGGAAATTTGGGGTTTGAAGTTATCTAGAACACATGGGCTTTCCTCATTCACATGTTCCACTGCCAGGTTTCTTCACAGATACTGACTGAGTTGGGTGGTAGAGTATGGCCCAGGTTGATTAAAGGACTGTAATGTATTTATTATTCTGGCATTTATGTATCTCTGATTCCTTTTGTCTCATTGCTATGTAATTGATTATGCTTAATATCTAATATATTAGCATACTGAATTGCTGAGTTTTTATTTAAATGAATGTGCATTGATGGATTCTAGAAAGCTAAAACAATGAGTAGAGGGCATGTATTCTCCTTCAACAGAGTTAGCCCTAGGACCTAGAAAGAACTTGAGAATAGTCTCATCATGGTGGTCTTTAACCAGACTTGGAAGAGTGTCTGTAGGCTGAGTTGGATGAACCAGAACAAAGAGTGAGTGCAGAAGTTCATGCCTCCCAGACTGGCTTCCATTTCAATAAGTTAATGCATCTCTTTGAATTTTTGTTGTCTCTTCTATAAAACAGAGGCAGCAATACTTACCTTACCTATAGTCAAGTGAGAAATACATATAAGAAAGAGCTTTGAAAATGAAATGCCAAAAAAATAGTAGACCTGATTATCTTTGGTGTTCTACACAGTAGCAAAAGAGTGTTCTTTCTAATTGACTGTCTAGAAAGTCAAACCATTCAGACTTGTACTTCCTTACGAAGAAAAAGCTAGGAGATTTATTTTCTGATAAAAATGCAGAGCAACTATTTTTTTCCTCTAGGGAGTTTTAACTGAGAGTTGGGATTGCAACTTCAGCAGGAGGGATAAATTGCACATCTTCTTATACTGGAGGCAAAAAGCTGACATTTTGAAGTGCAGGCTTCTGCCAAGTTCCTTAATGAATTAACAAGGCATCTGACACACAGAGAAGTGTTAGAAGGGGTTGAACTTTGGTGTGCGGGATGGTTTTACTTTGAAAGTTCAGACTTAGTCCATTCTGCTTTAGGGAAGTTTATGATACGTGGGTTTAAAATAGATTTTATTTTCCTGGCTTAGAATATTTGGTTTATCAGAACAGGATTGATTAGATTAATGATAGAATTGATCCTAGAAATAATATATTCTTTTAATAGTTCTGAGAGATAATGTTGGCTTTTGAATACTATGTAGATCAGTGAAGACACTAAAGTCAGTTTTACTGTCAATGTTAGCCAGATCAGGGTAAGCCCTAGTCCAAGTCAATCTGCTCCTTGACTTCACAAACAAAATGATCATTACATTTACCTCAGGGGAATCAAACTCTGTTGTGAAATGCTTTGACATCCATGAAATAAGATTCTACAGAAACACAGAATGATATAGAATATCAGAAATGATTATCCATTTTCTTTAGCACTTATGAAGCGTTAAAAGTTAATTCATATATGAAGAAAGGTCAACAGAATTTGGTTTATGTAGTATAGTAAGACTCAGAGACAGCCAAAGCAAGGTATTCCTATGGTTTAGGCAATGTTTGAAAACTGTGATCCCTATTAGTGATGAATCTACTTGACAGAGAATTTGAGCCTCTACTGAAACACCAATTCCTCACTGGGATGGAGATGGGAATTACTCTTGCAGATTGCAACTCATTTGTAATTTATAGTCTGAGGCACCAAAAGAATTTGTCTGTTGCCATTCAGCTAGTAGGTATCAAAGAAATGATTTCTATCCAAGGTTTTCCTAACATCAAGGCTGGCCATTTATCCACTGTACTGCTATTATCACAAAATAAGTAAATATTCCAAGGAGAGTGGAACTTTCTGGTATTCTGATTGGAAACAGTTATTTAAAAGGGATGTTAAAAAGCATTTCATTTTTCATATGATTATAAATTGTTTTGATCTCTTCATTGTTACATGAAATATTGAAAAGCAAAATGAGCAAAAGCAAGAGATTGTTTTATACAGTAACAACAATATTGTTTTAAGAACAACTTTGAATGATTGTCATTTAAACTATTATAAATACCCAAATAAACTACAAAAGACCTATGAAAGATGCTATCTGCATCCAGAAAAAGAACTGATAAATTGAAGTATGTATAGAATGAAAGGGGATATATTGAGAGAGAGAGAGAGAGAGAGAGAGAGAGAGAGAGATTATTAGACTATATAGTCTAAATTTTATCCTATGATCATCTCTAGACCATCTCTAGGAGGGTGGCAAGGAGGGAAGAAAAAAAGAGTTATATGATAACTTTATTATATATTTCAAAGGCATAGTAAGGTGCCCCTAATAGAGTTGCAATTTCATGTACAATCATATATATATATTATATATATAAATATATACATATATGTGTGTGTGTGTGTGTGTGTGTGTGTGTGTGTATTTAGTTTTAGTTTTTGCAAGGCAATGGGGTTAAGTGGCTTGCCCAAGGCCACACAGCTAGGTAATTATTAAGTGTCTGAGGTCAGATTTGAACTCAGATTCTCCTGACTCCAGGGCCGGTGCTCTATCCACTGTGCCACCTAGCCACCCCAATCATATTTTTTCTATTCTGATATGGAAATATTTGTTTCATTTCTTAAAATCAGAATAAAATAAAATAAATTAAAAATAATAAAAACTGCATTCCCTGTTGCATCTCTCTCTATATATGTTTATCTTAGGTGTATTTTTACCTTCCCTATTCCTTCTCCTGGTCTTTGACTCCAAAACCAACTCTCTCCTTCATTTAGAGACTTTTAGCAACTTCAACTAAACTGGAAGCCAGAAAGAATAACCAGCTAAATGAAAAATTTTAATCTTTAATCTATTCTCAAGACACACAACAAAGTCAGCCACTAATGAATTAACAAAACTTCAAGTAAAAAGTTTATCTTTGTCACTAATTCAATGTTTTTCTCTTTTCCCACCTGTTAGTGCTCTATTTCTCTGCCTTCCAAGTTCAATTGCTTCATGTTGCTCTCTGGTGGTCTAAGGGCCCTCAACATGGTACCCCAAGTTATTAAATTTTTTTTCCTCTATGTTAACATTTCTTCCTCTCTTCAAACTCCATTCCTTCATGGAGTCAGCATTCCCCTAGATGATAAGAGGAAGATAATTTGATTAAACCTATTCGCACTAAGATGTAAAATGACTGATAGTTATTCAAGGGCTTAGTAAGTCTTCTTTTTAAAGAGGACCTCAGAAAGAAGTCTTCTTTTAAAGAAGCCTCACTCCAAAGCAGAATAATTTATGAATCTTCCAGAAAATTTGCAAAGTTAGAGGAAAACTTTTAGAATTTCAGGCAGAATAGAGCTATTGGGAAAAACTTTTTTGTTGGGGGGGGGGTGTTGGAGGAGAGAGAATTTTCAGGAGAGTTGACCAGCAACAATTATCAACAAACATTTCTACCTGCAAAAAAACAAAAAAAAATGAGCACATATCTGAATTACAAAATTGCCTTTTTGTTTGTGTCCCCCTTCTGAATTTCTTTTTTTCATAGGATCAAATTTGGCCTAGAAATAGCTGTGAAAGACCATTGAATTCAATCCTCTCATTTTACATATCCTTTAATAGCAACATTATGCAATGATCAACAATGACAGATAGCTAATATTCATCTTGATAGCTCTGAGATGTCAAGAAATGTCTAAATGATTCAAGACTCTTACTCTCAAGGACATTACCTTTTCTTGGGATAATATGACAAGTATACAGGGTGTATTAGAAATATCAACCAAGAACTTTACTGTCGAAGAACTCAGGAAATTGGCATTTTATCCTTTATGCAATAGGAAGTCACTGAATGTTACTGAACAAAGGAATCATTATTTTTTCAGTTCTGTGATTGATGGATTGGTTAAAGAAGAGACTAGAAAAAGGTAAACCAATCAGACATTGATATAATACAAATGATTATAAGGGCCTGAGCTAGGGTAGTAACAATGTGAGTGAAGAAAAGATAATGGCTGTGAGAGGTTCTGTAAGCATAGAATAAATAGATGGTCAAATATGGTAATTAAGGAAAGAGGAAAAGTCAAAGTTTTAGAGGGGAAGATGATAAGTTCAGCTTTGGAAATGTGGAGTTGAGGCATTGTCAGAATTTTCAAGCAGGAATTATCTGAAAATAAATGATCAAAGAAAATCACAGAGGTTATGTAACTGTGGTTAACTGTACACCAAAGAACTCATACAAATCATAAAAAGTGCATTTAACTGTAAGAAATAAAATAAAAAATAAAATAAAGAGCTAACAGTGGCCATAAGCTAAATACTTTATTCCATTGAAGGAGGGAAACTAGACACATGTGCTGGGTCCTACTGTAATAAGAGACCCATATTAGTGTGGGCAAATCTCAATAACATATACAAGTGGCTACACAGTGAGTTATTATAGTCCTGATAATAAAGGGTAAGAAAAGCAATGAAACATGTTTGATTCATAGCAGGACGTCATGACCTGACCATGGGTACTGCAGGTGCTTGTCTGAGGTCAGGGATCACCTGGTGTTGGTGTGAAACAATTCTGGGATTTTACTGCAGCAGAGTTCTTCCAGAAGGTGAGCACAAAGGATTGTTGTTATGCCAAGCTCAGGAAACATCTTGGTTGCTGGGTCTTAGTTCTTTTAAACACAGTGTCTCCTAATAGTAAAAAAGAGAGGAATAAAAGGAGATAGGTAGTCATGGCATGGGAATCCTGACATGAATATAAGCAGTTTGAGATGATGGACTAATACTTAAGAGAGAGGTTAGAGCTGAAGAAACAGATTGGAGAAGCATTGGTTTAGAGGTGAAAACTGAAACTGGGAGTGTATGATATCATCAAGGAAAAAAATATATAAAGAAATGAGGGCCCAGGTCAGAATCTTAGGGGACATTCATGTAGGAAGAAGATGGTAATATAGCAAAATAGACTGAGGAGTCTTTATACAGATAGAGAATCAAGAGAGAACAGTCATTGAAGCCTAAGGAGGCAAAAGTACACAAGAAGAGGAGGCCCTCAATAGTGTCAAAAGCTTCAGAAAATTTTAGAATGAGAAGCAGTAACAGTGAATACAAAAAGACAGCAATGAAGAATTCATTGGCAAACTGTGAAATCGGTGACTGGAAGCCAAAGTAAGGGCTTGAGAAGTGATTGAGGAAGAAGTAATGAATGCTGCCTTTTTTATTGGCATAAGGGAGGAGCAGAGAGATATAACACAATAAACTGAGAGGTTTGTATAATTACAGAAAGGAAAGCTTTTCTTTAAGATAACTGTGATCTGAATAGTGTTTTTAGGCAAAGCAGAAAAAATGAATATAAAGGGAGAGATTGAAGATGAGAGTGGGGGAATGAAAGACAAGTTGCAGTTCTCAATAGCGCTTGGGAATCTTGACAAGGGAGAAGGCTATCTCATTCTCTGAAATTGGAGGGAAGGAGGAGGTCATTCAGGAGAGAGCAGTGAAGAAAGGGTTGAAGAAAATTCATGTTCAAAGGTTTCAATTATCCTATAAAGTAGGAGGGAAATTCAACTTCTGGGAGACAGAAAGTTGGGAAAGAGATTGCTGGCTTGAATAGGGATCATGTTTTGAATATCAAAGAACTACTAGGCAGTACTGAGGCATTAGTGAAGATAAGTAGGGTTTATTTATTGCTGATTACAATGCTTTTTATCTAAGCAAAATGTATGATATCTAAGGAACTCTAGACTCAAAGAAACTGATCAATGAGAAATAAAAATTAACCTTGGAACCTAAATAGGTCCCTCAAGAAGGAAAACATTAAAAATTAAAATTCAAAAGGAGAAAATTAGATTGTAACTTCTATAAGAATAAAACTAAAGTAGAAATGACATTATAGAGAAGCCAAGAATACTCTCAAACTCATCTCTTATAAGAGAATTGCTTTCATTGTCATCAAACAAAATCCCCTTGTGAATTCTCCTCTAGGCTGAACTTGATTTAAATAGTGGGAAGAGGCCTATCCTGGGAGTCAGGAGATTTAGACTTTATTTTATCTTTGTCACTGGGACTTGGTGCCTTATAATTTTCTGAGCCTGATTTCTTTCTCTTGTAAAATGACAGAGTAGTATTAGACTGGAACTGATTTCAGAGTTTACTAATGATCACTTTATTGCTAAGTTGTTTGTTTTTTTTTTTTTTTTGCAAGGCAGTTGGGTTAAATGGCTTGCCCAAGGCCACACAGCTAGGTAATTATTAAGTGTCTGAGGCTGGATTTGAACTCAGATACTCCTGACTTCAGGGCCAGTGCTCTTTCCACTGTACCACCTAGTCACCCCACTGAGTCGTTTTTTTATTCATTCTTACTACTACTCATTCTCAAATTTTCTGCAACTTTTGACACTATTGTGTACTTTTTCCTATTAAGAGATAATATTCTAATTAAATTGTTCAATTTAAAAGACAGGTTATGTAGATTGGTTAAACTTTTTATCTCCTTGTAACATTGACAAAAATAACCAGAATAACAATGAATCCATGACCTGAAACCATTAAACAGAAAAGAAATAAAAATCAAGCCCAAGGATGCATCTTTATCTAGTTCTCCTCTTCTTGGTTTAGTTCCGGGTCAATGGGGTTTTCTTATTCCTTGCATATTAAATAATTGTACCTCTAGAGGGGTAGTAGAACATATAGTCCCGAGAAAGATTCAAGTTAAGTCTTAGAAATATCACAGTTTTACATGGTATCAAAGGAATTATTACCTGTACTCAAGTAGCTAAAATAGGGGTTTATATAAATGATGGTAATAATAATAGCTAACATTTATACAGTGTCTTAAAATTTTCAAAATACTTTATTTTTTATTTTTATCTTCACAATATTTTCTTCATGTAGATACTATTATTAATCCCATTTTAAAGATGAAGAAATTGAAAAACTAAATTGCCTAGTAAGTATCTGTGGCAAAATCAGAACTCAGGGCTTCTAAATTTTAAGTCTTCTCTACTCTATTACCCAGCTATCCCATTAAGGCACTACCTTTTATATTTTGATACTAAACAACATTTTTTCCTTTCCCTGAATTCCTTTGCTAACAAAAGTACATACTACCTGATGTATATCCATCCATACATATACATATCTTGATGTATCTATACATCTAATATAAAACCAACCTTTGCAAATTTAAGTATTGTCAAGCCCACAAATCTCTCTAAAGGTATATATAAGTATATATGTATGTATGTGTGTTGGTATATATACATTATATATATATATATAATATACACATACATAATGTATATATGTATAATATGTAGCTAGATAGCACAGTGGATAGCATAGTGGACTTGGGCTCAAGAAGACTCAGCGTCATGAGTTCAAATCTATCTCAAACACTTTTTAGCTATATGACTCTAAGCAAGTCATTTAACCCTATTTGTTTCAGTTTCCTCATCTGTATAATGTGCTGGAGAAAAAAAATGGAAAAACCACTCCAGTATCTTTGTCACAAAAACCGGAAATGGGATCACAAAGATTTGGACATTACTAAAACAACTGAACAACAACAACCACAAATATCTATGTGTGCATGCTTATCCATGTCTATAGGTCTCTATCTCTTTTTGTCTGTTTGTTTTTAATTTAGAAAGCATACACTGGACATTTTAAGGTAGTAATTTATTTCACTATTTTTTTCACTGTATAGGTACACTAGAAACTTGACTAGTTGTTTTCTTTCAATGTGTTTCTCTCATCATCTTCAAAGTACCTAACTCCAAAAGAGTGTAATTCATGATGCCATTTCATTTGGACAAATTGACCATGAATTTCACATTGGACTGTTTGTATTTTACAAAGATGCCTTTTTGCATATAACCACAGCTTCATTAAACTGCTTTCAAATTGCATCTCTTTTATGCTCTGCTACTAGAATAGATTGTTCTCTTTTACTGTACCATGCTTCTACTACTTTTCAAATGAGTGAATACTTTGTTCTATCCTATTGTAGAATTAACATGATAATATCTAATATGTGTTTATATATTCTATTTATTATAATATATTCTATTCTATTTATAGCATATTCTATTATTCTACATATATTAATGAATAGGAAACAATATTAGAAACAAATACTTATCTTTTTACATATTTATCTTATTTAAAGTTTGAGAAGTGCTTTGTATGCATTATTTCATTTGATCCTTACAATAATCTTTACAGCTGTTGCTAATAACAACAGTAATTCCCATTTTACAGATGAGAAAACAGGTTAAGAGAGGTTAAAGGACTTCTATACATACATCAGGAGCAATATCTTCACCTCTTTTCCCATGTTGATTAGGCTAATTTTTTTTTCTTAGAGGTATTGAAACATTCCTCCAGACCTGGTTGAGTCAAAGCATTAAATAAAGGCTTAGATTGTTGACATGATTTCCCTGGAATACAAACCAATCTCCTCCTACCCCCACCCTGTGGTTTTAGGAAGGTCAGGTCAGAGGTTTGCCTGGTAAATCTTGATGGCTAACACAGGTGAGAGAGCTTCATTCAGGAAGTGCCCTCAATGCCTTATTGAATATTCTTATCTTGCTATGATGGCACAGTGAATTTAAGTTCAAGTTCTGTTTTGGTCACTTATTAGCTTAATAATATTGAGCAAGTAACTAAACCTCTCTTGTCTTTTCTGTAAAATGGAGATAATCTTACACCTACCTCCCAGGACTGTTTTGATGATCAAAGGAGATACTATTTCTAAATATTAAAGCTCATATAAATGCTCATTATTATTATTATCTTATGAGAACCTCAAAAGTTACTAAATTACTAAAGGAATAATCTCAGTAATGACCAGCCCAGAATACGTGTCTAGAGTCACACAGCTAGTAAGTATTTGAGGCAGAAATTGAAATCAGGTCTTCTGGACTCCAAGTCCAGCACTCTTCTCCTTATTCTGCCTATTGTTCTCTTTCACTTAAAATTTTGTTTGTTTTTATTGTCATTTCCTATTTACATTTGCCTTTAGAGCCCTCCCTGCAACACTTTTGGAGCAAGAGATAAGGTTTTAAACTGGGCTTAGATTTGCAAAGATACAATGAGATCATTTATCTCTCTACTTCATATAGTGGTGTTACTAAGTATGAGACTCCAGAGATACAATTATTGGACCTTGCAGATTTGATTCTTATTGGATACAATAGGTTTTGTTTAATCTTCAAAATTATTTGTAAAATTTCTTACAGCAACCTTTAAAGTAAAATTGCTAACTAATAGTTTCTGATTTCATATGACATATTTTCTTAAAAAGTTGTATGTCTATTATACTATACCTATAATAATAATAATATGCTTTATAATTAGCTTTGAACCATAAGCCTGGTATATGTTTGGAAACATGAGATGGACTTTACTATATGCATAAACCAAACTGTTTTTGAAGTACTTGGCTTAAGGAGGAACTAGATATATCAACACTATGGGGAAACTCTAGGAATTTGAAATGAATAGAGGAGAGGGGAGATGATAGCAATCCCAACAAAACCTGTAAATAATAACAAGACATGCAGGTTACTTTAAGAGTTTAGCATGGAAATTGAAAAAAAAAACAGTAAAGACAAGAGAATCGTGTTAGAGCTGAGAAGCAAGGGGTTGGTGGAGGGAAGGCAGGGAGTTTTGCAGTTAAGAACAACAAATCATGTAACATCCAGGGTTGCTGGGGTTGGTATTACTCTTGAATGGTGAAAGAATTCATACACAACTATGGGATTTTAAAACTATTCAGGATTTATTTTAAAAGCCTGCAAAGTGCACAGATTAAAATCTTTTTTCCTTCTAGAGAAGCTACAAACTCTCTGAGGGCAGATTAGGCAAGGCTTGAGTGTGTGTGTGTGTGTGTGTGTGTGTGATAGAGAGAGAGAGAGAGAGAGAGACACAGAGAGAGAGAGAGAGAGAGAGAGAGAGAGAGAGAAACAGACAGAGACAGAGAGACAGAGAGAGAGAGAGAGACAGAAAGAGAGTGAATGAGAGAGGACAGACAGCCATAAGGACTGGCTTAGTCTGGCCACATGGTATAATTCTCCATGGTTCTCCAGAGGGCCTAGGCTGGGAGTAGGTGGCCTAATTTAGAAAGAAAGAAAGAAAGAAAGAAAGAAAGAAAGAAAGAAAGAAAGAAAGAAAGAAAGAAAGAGAGAGATAGCTATGCTTGCAAGGCAAAGGTAGGGTGAAAAAGAGAGAAAAGGGCAGTACTTCTCTTCCAGATGATTTAAATACACTTCTTTAGTGCTTTGGGAGTGGTCTGACACCTGGTTCCAGGTATTCTCCAACAGGTAAAATCATATATTGGTTATTTCCTGTCATGCCAGCCCAAACTGGATCCATCAAAGGCCAAGGTCAGGTAGAATGAGAAACCAGAAGGTGCAGGAAGGGGACTGAGCCAAGGCCTCTCCAATCCTGACGAAATTCACATTTAACTGTGTAGTCATTTTGAACAACAGAGGTCCCCAGATAGGCACAGACAATACTTTTCCTTCCACAAAATTTGTTTCTAATCACATCTCCTATATCTATAACGCCCTGCATCGATATGGCCCCCATCTCAGACACATCCAACACCATTATCTGTTGGGATTAATCATTTACTAAATCCATAACCCGTGAACTGCCTTCTGATATTTCTTTTGCCAGATCAATTCTGTTGACCATGAACTCAAAGCTAAAATATCTATTCAAAAACAGAGAATTGAATCAGATGTTAAATTCTTTTGTACTTGTTTCCAAATGACTACCATCACTGCATACTTGTTTTGGCTCCTGGAAATAATTCTAGTTCCTGAAGACAGCAAGAGGAAATAAATCAGTCCTCTAAAGATAACTCCTAGGGAAGATTACTACTGCTCTGGAGAATTCTGAGCTTCTCTGTGCTGACATTGAAAACTCCCTGCTAAGGTCTTGAAGACAGTACTTCTCATGGGATCCAGAAAAGATGACTCCATTCAGTCAATACCTGTCATTTTCTTTCTGTCTCTTCTAGACTAACCCCTGATCTTCACTCCAATCCTGCATTTTATTCCCCATGAGACTCTCTACCCAGTTTCTTATGATAAAATGTATAGTCTGTTAGCACAAAGTGGTAATACACCTATTGTTAATTAGCAAGACTTGAGAGTGCATAAGTATAGCCAATTAAATGCAAAGGTTAAGAATGAAAAAAATTAAAAGTATTTATAACCCATTTGAATGATTATGAAAAATTAAGAGCTAATGGTTCTGCTTCTGTTAGAAGTAGCTTTATGGAACTCATTACCCTTTCTTTTGGGAGACAAGAAACATGGGGGTGAACTAAGGTAACAGACACAACTATTCTAGATGTTTCTTATTTTATTGGGATCTAAACACATAACAACATTTGTTTGAGAGGTTATTTTCTATTTGTCACAGCAGAAAAGGAAATACTCTACTGGAGATTTCTTAAGAAGGTATTAATTATAGTTTAAACTGCCAAAGAAATCAACCTGAGGGTTGAGAGAAGGTCCTTATGAGCTATCTGTGTCCTTGCCACATACAAGTCATATGCACGTTCTTGTCATATATTTGTCATAGGCAAGTATTTGTCATATACTTGTCATATACAAGGGACAAGCAGGGATCACAATGCAACCATTAAGTCATAATCCTTGTTGTTGTTATTTAGTAGAGTCTGATCTTCATGACCTCATTTGAGGATTTCTTGACAAAGATACTGGAGTGGTTTGCCATTTCCTTCTCCAGCTCATTTTACAGATGAGGATTTGTGGCAAGCGAGGTTAAACGACTTGCACAGAGTCACACAGCTAGTAAGTGTTGAGGTCAGATTTGGACCCACAATGATGAAACTTGTTTTAGGATAGACCAAACTAGAAAAAGAATAGTCATCAGAGCATGAGACTAGGTAACATTCTGAAAAATGGATAGGAAAAAAATCACAGGATCAGAAAATATGAGACTTAGAAAAGGCCTCTTTTACCATTTGATCTGATCTGACCCCAAAGTATCCCAACTATTATATAATGCATATATGGTCTTATAGACTCTGCTCTAAGACCTCAAGTGACAGTTCACTTGAGGCAACCTATCTATCCTGTGCTGAAATAGAACTAATTGTTAGTATGTTTTACCTTTCATCAAACCTAAATTTTCCTCTTCATAACTTTCACCTCTTACTCCTGCTTAAATTCCCCCTCCACATAACAGCTTTTCAAAAACCTTAAGACAGTATCTTCCCCTTATTTTTCTCTTGGGCAAGCTCCTTTAACCTGACATGGCCATTCATCATGCTGGTGGCCCTATTCTTTATTCCTTCTAGTTTATCAAAATTCTTCTAAATTTGTAGTATCCAGACCTGAACATAGTAGTCTAGAAGTAGTCTGACTAAGGCTAATGCTTTGTCATCTCCTGCTTCCAGGTTAGACTTCCATATACTCCCACAGTATAATTATACTGTGTATGAGATTGGTTATTTGAAGGGTGATGAGAAACCTTGTGGGCTCTGGTTTTGTGGAAGCTCTCACTACATTGATACTTTGATAAGTAGCCATTATATAGGAAGCAATGGTAGATCATGATAGCCACTGATCTTGAAGACATCTCTGTTCTACCTTGAAGTGTTCATTTCCTATCTTGGACTCCCTCTACCTTAACTTCTACAGTTCTAGGGACTTCAACAGACATATATTATTCCCTTAAATATCCTAGTTCCCAGTTCCTCAATCTTCTCAGTACCCATGATTTTCTCTTTTATTGAATTATTATTTATTTTCTAAGGGGAATATTAACCTTCCACTTCCATGTTCAAAAGCTCCAAAATTCCTTTATCTATTCACAATCATTTATCATTTCAACTCTTCTTATGCCTTTATTAAACCTATTTTTGCCTTCATTATGATTTCCAATCCCTTTACCTTTAAGTACTTTCTCATCATCCCTGCCATCTCAATTGGACCTCTATTGCAGGAATGCAGTCCTTTACTCTTCCTTAACTTATTCTCTATAACTCTTACTTCAATAGCTTTTCTAGATTCTTTTCCCCCCTCTCAAGTTTTTTCCTCTCAGCTGAGGAATGCAGAACATTCATCTCAAGAGCCCTCTTTCATCCTTCTCTTTATGTCATAACCCTTTCACATCACTTCTCCCCATCTACAGTCTCTAGTGAATAGGCAAATTCTTTATGTGTTCTCATGATTTCATCTTTTCTAGCCTCTTTCCCTTAATTTTCAATCTCTCCCTGGGTATTGATTGTTTTCCTTCCATTTACAAATATATCTAAGCCTCCCTTATCCATCAAAAGTCTTCCTAGATTGCATCATCATCATCACTAACCATCTTCTTCTTTTTCTCAGATAAATCCCTGAAAAATGAATCTAAATTCAAGCTTCCACTTCCTCTCCTATCAGTCTTCTAGACCTTCTGCAATACAGTTTCTGAAATGTGAAATCATGAGTCAACTGAAACTACTCTTCTCAAAATTATCGATTTCTCAAATTGAGTGTTTTCCTTAATTCTCTTTCTTCTTGATTTCTTGCTTCATTTAACATTACTTACCACCTTCTCCTGCTAGATTCTCTTTATTCTCTGAGTTTTTATAACATTATTTTTTTTTTGTTCTTCCTGTTCTTTTTTTCCTGGATTAATCATCCATTTCGAGATTACTTATCTTCAAGTAGTCTTGGAAACTCTTTGCTTTTTTCTCTCTATGCTTTCTCAGTAGATGATGTTATCAGCTCCCATAGCTTCAAATATCTCTAAGAAGCTGATCTCCAGATCTTTATGCCCATGCCTAGTCTCTTTCCAGAGCTACACTAGCCTATCATGAACTTGATGGACTTGAAAATGTGCAAATTGTCATTATCTTTTCCCCAAAGCCCCTCTTTTAAACTTCCACATTGAAAATTCCATACTTTTAGTCATATGAGTTGTCAGTTTTGTTATTCTCCACTCCATATAATTAGCCAGTTACTAAAACTTGCAATTTCTTTCTCAGGAACATCCATCTCTTCTTCATTTACTCAGTCACCACCCTATTTTAGACCCTCATCACCTCTTGCCTCAACTACTGCAGTAACTTCCTTTTTTGTCTCCTTGTTTCAAGTCTCTTTATTCTAATCCTTCTTTCCCACAGCTTTAAGACAGATTTCCCTCAAATGAATATTTGGATATTTCAACTACTTATTCAATAGACTTCAGGAACTCTCTGTATTTTTGCTTAAAGTATAAATTACTTTGTCAATTAAAGCTCTGAATAACCTGGTCCATCTCAGACTTCTTACATATTCCATATCCTATGGTCCAGCCATTGGCCTAATTATTTTTACTCACACACAATAAATATTCTCTTCCCTTTTTCATGTCTTTGCATTAACTATCCCCAGTTCCTGGAATGTACTTCCTTCTGCCTCTTAAAATCTCTGCCTTCCTTCAAGATTCAGTTTGAAGAGACTTTTTTAATTTCCCTCCAGCTTATTGTGCCTTCCTCCTCCAGTCCTCCAGCTCCAGGGCTGGTGCTCTATCCACTGTATCACCTAGCTGCCCCTGCCTTCCGCCCTTATTAACTTTGAACTATTTACACGTATTTTCTTCATACTTATATTTTCATGTGTTGTCTTTTCTAATAGAAATAAAATTCCTTGAGGTAAGGGAATATTTTTTCTTTTTCTTTGGATTCCCATAGCTTAGAACTATGTTGATTGATTAGTAAATGCTTGTTTTTAATCTTTAAAAAAGATCAGAGAAAGTTAATGGTAGTAAAACTGTTCCCAGTCTAAATCAGAGTTTGGTATTTGATCATGCACAACATAGCAGAGGAAAGAACTATGAATTTGGAGTCAGAAGATCTGGATTCAAAATCAACTCACCCATTTATTACCTAGGAGACCTTGAGCAAGTCCTTTCTTTAGACCTTAGTTTCCTCACTGGTAACATAAGAGGAGAAGGAATTAGCTTATTTTTAACTCTCAAATTGTCATCCTGCAACCCTGCAGGACACTAGGATCATTAGGTTTTCATGGGGCATTCTAATTCCATTAGGACACCTACATAGAGCCAACTCTACTTCTAATTTCCTGTGAGAACAGAACAGAGAATATGTTAATTCTCTTTTCCATTGTCATCTAGATTTCACCACCACATTAAAAGAAACAAAATATATAGAATATATCTTGATATTCCCCCATACCTTTGTTCCAAAGAGGTCTTTAGGTGTATTTGAGAAGAATTAAAATTTGCTTAGCAAGCTTGTAAGATGATGTTTCTTAAATTTCTTCAGTTTTCCAGAACGGAAAGGGAAAGGCTTTTTAGCATTAAATAGTCTCAATTCACCCATTTCCTTTCCCCAGTGTATTCACCTACAATAGTTTATCTATCAGCAGGCTTATAAGCAGTAATGCAGAAGCATTCTTTTTGAAATGGCATTGATTCTGTCTTGAGGTATCCAACATTAGGAGCTAAGTGCATATTTCCTGTTTAATCATTTTAACTCTGTGTCCCTAAATACAGATGTCTTGAGGATTTTATTTACCAGTGGTTCAAGTAAGTACAGTCTCATAGGCCCAGTTCTCACAAAAACTCACATTCCAGCAGTAAGAAATTTGAAAAAACTTGAAAGCTACAATCACTAGAATGAATTTCCTAAGGCTATTATTTTTCTGCCATCCTGACTTGTAAAGGGCCACTGAAGGCTGTTAGAACTGGTTAAAACAGTTATTTTCTGATGATCTGATACAGTGGGAAGAGTACTTGATTTATAGTTAAAGGTCCTGGACTTGAGTCCCAGCCTCCTCACTTATTACTCATGTGGTCTTAGGCAAGACATTTAATCATCTCAAACCTCAGTTTCCCTATTTGTATCTAATAATATTTGTGGTATTTTGATCTCACAGGGTCTTTGGGAAGAAATTGTTTTGTTAGCTTTAGAGCTGCAAAGAAGGTAAACTCTTAAAAAAATTTGTGGTTCAGTTCATATACCACAAAACAATGGTGGAAATAGTCCCCAATAGCAAGTGAATCTTGACTTTATAGACAGTCAAATCAGACAATTAAGGTAAAAAAAAAAGGTTTGTTTGTTATTTTGTTTTAGTTCCCTTCCAGTCTGCCTCTTATGAGTATGGTCTAGAGCAGGCTATAGCCTTAGAAGACCTAGAGCAGACCAGGCACTAAATAAGCATTTATTAAATTCATTTTGTGCTAAGGACTGGGGACATAAGGTAAAGCAAAAGTTGTGACTGTCCTGGAGTAGCTCATAGTTTAATGGAAGAAATGACAAGAAAATAGCAACAATTCTATTTAACTGACTCAACTAGGTGTCTTGACATTGCTTATAATTTTATGGATTGTAAAGTATTTACTGTATTTGGGTAGCCAGTTTTCATATGTCCACCCTAGTAATAGAGTCCCAGTCTCCACTGATAGAAGCAGCTAAGTGCCACAGTGGGGAAAACACTGTGTTTGATGTCAAGAAGATCTCTGTTCGAATCTGGTCTCAGACATATACTGGCTATGTGATCCTGGGCAAATAGTTTAAATCTCTGTTCATCTTAGTTTCCCCATTTGTAAAATGAGGGTAATGATAGCTTCCCCTCAGCATTGTTGTAAGATCAAATAATATATTTGCAAAGTACTTTGAAAACCTTAAAGTCTTAAGTAAATATTATGTATTATTTATTATTAGAATTATTTTAAAGTTCTCCTCACTTATCACTAATCCAAAGAACACTCTTCCTTCTCTATGATACTTTGTTCATTACTATTATATTGTACTTGGGATTTTTAAATTACAGACTTATAGTAAGAAGGGACTTTAGAATCTAGAATATCTACTCCATTTTACAGATGAGAGAACTGAGTTCCAGAGTTAAGTGAACTATTCAAGATCACAGAGGTTAATAAGTAGCAAAAAAAGATTTTTTTCTTCTGATTCCAAACCTAGTCATCTTTCTCCTACATTAGCATAGCCTTAATATTTATCACATCATGCCTTTTATCATAATGAAATCTAGGGACATTTTATCTTTCCTACCAGAATGTACTTCAATCAAGTTAATCTAAGCTACTTTCTTTCCAATTTCCCTACAACAGGTAGGATATTTGTTCTTCTCTTTTTGCACAGTCTATTGCAAGAGACTAATCTGTCTTCCTGCCTCTAGTCTGTTTTTTTTGTGCAAGACAATTGAGTTAAATGACTTGTCCAAGGTCACAAAGCTAGGTAGTTATTGAGTATCTGGGATCTATTGTGAAATCAGGTTCTTCTGACTCCAGGGCGCATCTCTAGCCACTTCACTATCTAGCTGCCCCTATGCCTCCAGACTAATCACCTTCCAATCCATACCTCACACTGATGTCTGAGTAAATATGTTGTCCTCATATCACTGTCCTCAAAATCCATTATTGCCAACTTAATAAAGTACAAATTTCCAATACTGACATTCCTTGTCCTCCACAATCTAGCTCCAAACTATGCATTTGATCACATCTCACATTCTTCTTCAAATATTCACCATTCCAGTAACCACTTAGGTTACTCTCTGCTTCCCTTTCTTGTTTTGCTCTCTCCTATTTCTATGCTTATTTGGAATATTCTTTCCACAGTACCAAGAATAGACACTGTCCTATCACTCCACTTGGTGAAGTCTTTATCTTGCATCTATCAAGGCTCAGTTTAGGTGCTACTTTCTCAAAAAATCTTACCTGACTCTGTTCCCAATCCAGATCCTCTGGTGAAAGTTATATCTTTCTCATCTTCATTAAATTTTTTATTATACTCTATCTAGTTGTTCTCTTTTATATTTACTCTATTACCCCATGCATCATCATTTGTGTAGATTTATATATTTGTCTATCCTCTTCCTTTTAGATGATAAGTTCCATGAGAGCAGAGACCTTATCTTAATAATTTATATTCCCCAGACCTTAACACAGTGCCTTGCACTGATTGTTGAACTAAATTGAATTGATTTGTGTAGTGAGGATGATCCAGGCTTCTACTAGCTATGCCAATTGAATGCCTATCTTTGGTAGGATCTACAAAGCAAGAAAGT